>NC_079905.1:537537-580037 GCF_024868665.1 Triplophysa rosa
GAGAGAGAGAGAGAGAGAGTGAGAGAGAGAGAGAGAGAGAGAGAGAGAGAGAGTGAGAGAGAGAGAGAGAGACACACAGAGAGAGAGAGAGAGAATACACCCGCAGCTTCACTCTCTCTCTCTCTCTCTGTCTGTCTGTCTGTCAGGTGTCTCTCAGGAGCAGTGCGGAGCGACACGAGAGCGAGCGAGACGCCTGGATTCACGAGAGGAGTCGTTTAGAGAAATCCCTCCGTCGGGCCGAAGCTGAACTGAGTCGTGTGAGAGCAGACATTCGTTCTGATGCGCTCCGAGATCTCACAGGATGTGATGTGGACAGCAGCGCGCTGAAGGTGAACCTCACCAAAACATTTCCTTGAACTGCGAACATTAGTCAGAAAGTGAATGTGTTCATGAGTTTATTTGACTCTTCATTAAAGGAGTCGGTTTTGTGTGTCTCTGCAGAAGATCTACAGCAAATACCTGCGCGCTGAGAGCTTCCGGAAGGCTCTGATATATCAGAAGAAGTATCTTCTGCTGCTGCTGGGAGGATTTCAGGAGTGTGAGGAGGCCACGCTGTCCCTCATCGCCCGCATGGGCGGCCACCCCACACACGCCTGTCTGGAGTCTCTCGGCCATCCACGCAGAGGCTTCACTCGCTTCCGATCGGCTGTGCGCGTCTCCATCGCCCTCTCCAGGTACTGATGCGCTACTGCAACTTAATTCAATGTACCAAGCTTCATATGTTGAGTACACTGTGACCAGTTGTTGTTCAGGGAGGTCTTGGCTTGAAGTGTTGAGTTGCGTGTGTGTCGTGCAGGATGAAGTTTCTGGTGAAGCGGTGGCAGAGAGCAGCTGGTGGTTCCCTCACGTCTCAGATCATCAGCAGGAACGGTCAGATGACAGGTGACGATCTCACTGATACACGTGTCCTGTCACCCTCTGATTCGCTCATGAGGATTGGCTCAGAAGGATGACGCTGTTTGTGTTGAAGGTGCTGACGTGAGGAACGAGTCTTCGTATCTGCATCCAGGCGGTGTGGATGCGTTCAGAGAGAGACGAGCGGGCAGCCGCGGGCGCACAGGACGAGAATCGCCTCGATCTGCAGCGTCGGTCACACACAGGTACCACAGCGGAGCGCTCACGGTTACATCACAACACCACGACTGCGGAGAACCGACAAACTCTCTCCTCTCTGTAGGTATCACAGTATGGCAGGTGACCCCGGAGGTTTGTCTTGTTCTCACCTGCAGAACTATGACCCCGATCGAGCTCTCACAGACTACATCTCTCGTCTGGAGGCCCTACAGAGACGACTAGGAAGTGTGCAGTCAGGTAGCCACCAACAGATGTATAAGCACACTGTGAACTCAGTGGGGTCAGGGGTCAGTCACGTTTGTCGTTTCGCCCACAGGTTCGACCGCTCAGATGCACTTTGGAGTCAGAAGATAGATGATCTTGGTTCACATTTATAAACTCGGTTGCCTTCTCTCGTGCTGAGCTGCTGTGCTTTTGTATTCTTTACTATGATGTGGACTGCTTCGTGGGACCAAAAAGACCTTTTGTTTGCGCGTCGTCTTATAATCAGGCTTTCTGGCAGCAGCTTCAATGTCTGTACATTAGTTCTGTTTGATTTGTTGTTAACGAAAACCAATCCTGCTGTTGATGTATATTTGTGGAATGATAATTCAGTTGATTTATTTAAGCGTTTGAGAGAGTTTGGTGGATCAGGTGGGCTGCTATCGGACTCTTGATAACACACCTGCGTAATAAAACACTAAGAGAACGTGACGTGTGAATGTTATTTATATCTGATGAAGAGTGCGGTCGTGTTGTGTTATCAGATCCTCTACACACTGTGTTTTATTCGCTCCCACGAACAGACCACAGAGGACATTTGTAGAAGACATATTTTTGTAAAGGTAGGAGGTTTGGATTTTATGGGTATTTTGTCAAAACTGAAATAAAGATTAATATAATATTCGAAAACTGCGTTTGTCTCTGTTGTCTTTTTACACTGAGTCATTTAGCAGACGCTTTTATCCAAAGTGACTTACAGATGAGGGAAACAACGGAAGCAATTGGAACGTGAGGGATAATTGATAAGTTTCCTTTCATGTTTTATTGAATAACATCATATAACTGGGATGTAGAGGTATTATGAGTTTATAAACTGTGTTTGCTTGCTTGCTCTAATGGAAAAATACTGCTGTGCTATGAGGAACTCACCAAGAGCTGCATGAATAAAAAACAGGATGTGGTTTAAACTGACAGAACATTTAGTTCTGCTAGGAGGGCAAAATAACTGCTGACAAAGATGAATTAATCCATTGCATATGTTTTAAGTATAATCATGAGTTTTGATGTGTTTTATTGAATCATAGGAGTAAGAAACAATGCTGCATAATTAAAGCATTAGATGATTGAGTTTTTTTACTGAAAGTATTTTTACATGTTGTCTTGCGATATGAAACTGTCTCTAGGGAACACTTCCTCAAATTAGCAACTGACCGCAGGTTGCAGAAGAGGTGTTGCAAAAATGTTGTTTTGCAGGAACTATCACAGAAGGATGGAATCAGATATACGTGGTGCATGGTGATTGGTGGAAAGGGAGCAGCACTCCTTAAAAGGGAAAGGCGGAGTCAGAAGACGAGACCGACGTTACATATTGAATAAATATGGGTGTTTTTGAATAATTTGAGTTGTTGGCTTGTGGTGGAGTGAGGAGATCGTCTGACAACCCAAAGCTTTGTTACTTTTTACATCTGATAATAAAACTTCTATATAACTTGGAGAAAAGTCTCTTTCAAATTTTTGAGCATGCAGGACTGCCTTAAAAGTCCAACAAACGACAACAAAACGCAGAAGCGCAGTAAAACTGGTCTCAGCACAGTATACAGAGCCAATGTGTTTTTATTTAGAACGAGTAGAAGAGATAGAAGTAGATCTGATCGGACAGCTGCTGACACAAGAGATGTGTTTTCATTCACTTGTTTTGTGCTTTGAAACACAAGTTGATCAAGAACCTTCTTCATGCTCATTCATCAGTGAAAGGACACAAACATTTCTCAATACATTTCAATTCGTTTCACTTGGAACATTTCGTCAAAGTCATTTTCTCTGTCCACAACAGAACAAGTTACAAACGTTTGTAGGTCTTCACACTGTTGAAAGCGTGTCATGTGACATCGACACACACTCATTAATATTCATGATGCGAGCTGCAGCGCTCGAGTGTGTTCACGTGTCTTCAACTTCATGTCACGCTGCTGCTGCTTTGACATTTACACATCAACTTTTGTAGTGAAATGCTGAAATGTCTGATGTTGTGATCGTGTTTTTGATCTTTTCAAGATGATTCTTCAGTTTTGATCATTTTAATTGATATTCAATATGTGACATTGTCAAAACATTGTGTGCTTTTACAATCATCAGAAACTTTACCAGATCACAGAAGTATCACAGATGAGATCTCGTTAACATCTCAATTATTTCTCTTAGACATCAATGAGATTAAATGGAGAGCGAATGGAAACTCCTGCTGAAGTCTCGAATCAGAAATCTGACAAATGTGTGTGTCGTGAGAGTTTGAGAAGAGATGTCAACAGTGTGTCAAACTGAGCTCAGATTTGTCTCGTCTGCGATCAAAAGTCAATATTATTGAAGATCTCAGTGTGAACTCAACATTTCTCATCACGTCCAGATTATTTTACCTCCACAATCTAGTCATATTTTACACCTTCATACTCTTCACGTGTTTACACAATCACGCTCTCATTTGATTCTCTTTTTATTTCTCCCATAAGCAATCTTAAGAGAAACACGCGAGACTAAATTGGTTCGTGAAATACAACACAACAGAGAACTCCCTCAGATCTCCTGAGCCATGAGAGAGAAACCTGTGAGCGGTACGTGGAAGAATAACAATACTTATTTCCCGTTCACACGCTTGCTCGGGTATCAAACTTCAGATCTGCAGGCGGATCAGAGCAGAACAAAGAAAACAGAGGAGAGTTTCTACAAACGCATGAATGCGCACTTGGCATTTCTTTCGCCAAAGACCACAAGAGTAATACAAGACCATCTGATCAGTTTCTTGACAGTCTGCTGGAAAAGTTTCGCTTGTTTCTTTCATGTGTTCTTCTCTGAATGTTTGACACCGAGCGTTGATGTCAAATTCAGTATGATGTCTGTCCTGTTATTAACCCCAGTACCATGTGTTGAGATCATTCACTGTGCGGTAGTTTCGGTTTCTTCTGATATGATCACAGGACCGGCAGGCGTGCTCAAGACCGAACCAGGTTCCTCTCACAGCGTAACGTTCTCTCCAGCCGAAATACTTCACGTACATGTCTGGGTTTTCATGGAGGACTTTGAGATGCGCTGCGAGTTCTTCGGCGGTTTTGAAGTCGTCCACGTGTATAAACGCTTCTGCTGGTATGAATTTCTCGTAGTTCTTTCTGGGTGGACCGAGGACCACCGGTACGGTGCCGAGCTTCATGGGGTTGTAGAGTTTCTCTGTGATGTAATCTTCATGTATGGAGTTCTCGAAAGACAGATAGAATTTACAGCTGGACACCAGTTTGGGATAATCTCCATCACTGACGTGTCTGTCGAAGGAATCGCCGAAGGTTTCCACGCTGACGTGTTCCTTTAACTTCTCGTAGTATTTCGAGCGCTCATAGTCTGGGTTCCAGTTAGTCACAATCCAGCAGATGAATTTCTCCTTCTTTGGTATTTCAAATGTTCTGTCGTCAGCGCTTCTCTCTGAGGTCTGACCGTATGGGACGGTGATATCAGAATCTCTCCTGTAAGATGTTGTCAGGTTAAACAGGTCATTCAGACGAGGTTTGAGGGCCGAGTTGCTCGGAGACTCCATGTTCATCCAGACCCATTTCTGGAAGTAAGGCCGTGGTAGCGTCGGCATGTTGGATAAGTCCTCGTGGATATCTCTGTGATGAAATAAGATGCCGTGTGCTGTATTAAACAGATTCCTGTCGTCCGTTAACTGACATCCCTCGATCTGAAACAGCCAACTACAGGATTGCGAAGTAACGTTCCGCCCAAACGGCCATATCCAGATCAACAGAAGCGTGTCTGTTTGTGATGGACTTGATGGTTTTGGTTCAGTTTCTTTGACTACGGTAACGTTCACAGCACAGGTGTCATTTATGAGCTGGGTGTGGTTGATGCATGCGTCTGGACAGTCCTTGTGTTTGGAAACTTGAACCGCTGGACAGTGTAAACAGTTCATCGTCGGGCTGTGGTACACGTAGAAGATGGCAAAGACACATGACAGGAACATGGCAGCGATGAGGATGTGCGGACACGATCTTCGAGTCTCCATCATCTGCCCTTCAGAAAAAACATAAACAAATATATACTGCTTTTATGACAAAGCTGACTTGATACTGTACAACTTTTAAAATATTCAGTAGCTTTTAGTATGGGTGTAATATCTTAAAACATAACATTTTACATAATTTTTTATTCTATTTTTTTGTACATTATGTATATGCGTGTATAATCACTATGGGCCTTATTCATGAAACCGTCGTAAACATATGAGTAAATTCCGAGTCGTTTGTGCGTAAAACAGATCTTCCCGAAAACTTTACACCAGATTCACAAATACTTCGTAAACGTCAGATTTCGTAGTAAAATGTGTGTATGTTAATGAATTCCAATCATTCGTAAACAGGGTGCGCGTGCATGCCAACTCACAATTAGCATAATCCCGCCTACGAATTACAGTTACGCAAATGATGTATCTAGGTATACTGGAATTCTCTGGACTTTATTATCTGGTTTGGCTACATCAAGAGACTCATAGGCTATTTGCTTACCAATTTTGCTCTGGAGGCTCTGCGCGAGTGCGCGTTATTCTTCAGATGCTGTGATTTAGAATATCCGCAACAGTTAGCCTACTTGTTACTAGTTTCTTATTTCGAGTAACTCGACTTAATATGAACTTAATATGACAATGCATTAATATTAACTGCTCCATCGTTGTGTATGATGGTTTGTCCCGCCTCTTCTCCACTGTGATTGGACGGCTGTGTAAATAAGGACAGTGACCAGCTCTAAAAGTAAAAAATAATAAAAGAGAGGGCAGAAGAACTGGTGAAATATCATTATGATACATGATGCATCAAAACGCAGTGTCATCAGTTTGTCTAAAAGAATACAGGACGTTACGTGCGGTTTTATGCACCATCTACACGTGTTTGATGAATGAGGCACATCAGGCCCAGTGTGCACGTACTATAGATGTGTGCATTCATATGACTTTATAAGAGACTGAAGTTACAGCTTCAGAACGGTGTTATCAATGAAACAGACTCATTTCTGTGTTCTTAGGTCATGAATACAATAAACCAGTGGTGTAGTCTAGTTTTTTGTGGTGTTTCCCTACACACCCGTCCCATGAGCACCACCACACTCACAAAAGCATAGAGTATGCCTCTATAGAGCTTGTTCAATTTGAATGGTTGAATGTTGCGCCATCTTGGGAGGATTCTTTCACTGTCGACTTCTCCATATATCAAACAAAACAAGTAACGCTACATATCAACACAATAATAGCAGTGGAGTATGATCCTCCCAAGATGGCGGCGCCACCGCAACATGCAACAGGACGTGACTCACGTCAGCTTCACATTCTCTTATAGAAAGCTTTATTGCAAGCAAGATTTCAATAGCCAATGACAGCTGGGGGAACTTGCTGGTTTTGTTAATCACCGTCTAACTCCGTCAGTTCAGAGTTTCATTTAGCCTTTGATGGTATGTACACAATCCCTAAAGCACGGGTTTTATCAGCTGGCAATTTTCAATGCACATTTGTGATCCAGTCTTTGAAAACCCAGCTGTAAAGACATTTATTAGTGATATACTATTTCTACATAAACTCACCCTGCTAAATAATAGAAACCATGACATAAATTCTAGTGGTTTCCATTAAAATACCTTTATGATCCGCACATTTTACTATTAGAAAATGAAATGATTGCATTAATGGGTGTTCTACTGATTCCCATCTGCATCTCTTGTGTTTTGGGCCGGGTTCTATTCTTTCTTCAGCAGGGCAACCAACATGATGTAAAGAATGTCCCGTGAAAGTATCATCTTTAGATTTAAATTAGTTTGATTTTGACTAAGGCCGTGTCAAAGGCTTACAGTAAATCATATTGAAATAAATGGTCAAAATCAAACTCTGATGCTCGTCACTAATAACTAGAGTTTAGCCTAGTTTTCACACACTGGGTCACACTTATGAGTGCAAGTTTCATATATTATTGACATTGATGGTTAACTATAATGATGGAGAATGAACATTTGTGCAGTTATGTCAAGCAGCACGTATAGATGCTGGCAGTGTCTCTGGACTGACTTTCACAAGGCTGGCCAGGAGTTCTCGTCTCTTATCATGTAAAACCATTGCATTATAGTGTAAGTTATCTCTCCCTTTCTCCCTCGTTTATTGATTCACCACACAAAGTGACGTTTGTGAAGTTGGTTAGTTAGATACAATTGAATATGCCAATAATCCCCTTTTAGAGTCCTATGGTAATGTGACCCAGCGCAAAAGCACTGAAAAGGTTTCACGATCTCCTTTCGTTTCACATCTCTCGGGTGCACCAATGGTCCAAAAGTAAGCGTGTCGCACTTTTCTGACACAAAACGATGTTGTTATGTATCCTGGCGCTTTTTTATAAGTGAGTATACGGATATAATCCTTGATCTTTTCTAGTGGCCATACGGCTTTACACCTGCGTATCACGCAGACTACACCACTGCAATAAACTACAGTGAATGATTGGTTTAGATCCCTTTCCAAAGCAAATATCAATTCAACACAGATGATGAACATTTTGGATGGATGACACAAAGTAACCTAAGAATATGAAAGATGTTACAGCGTCTTTTACGGTTTGTGTGTGTGATTTGTATTAGTAGCAGCAAAGTGTCTCTCACCTGTGTTATTCTCTACAGCATCTCATCTCATCATCTTCTGTCTCCGTTCCTACAGCAAAACAGCACCTGAGCACCAGATTCCACACCCAAAAGAATAAAATATTCCATAGGGTAGAAGAGATGGAGGACTGTGATTGGTCATTCTCTCTCTCGTGGGTGTTTGTTGAGCGAGTGAAGTGAGCGGCTGTGTGGGGTTTTGAGCCCGCTGTGGGTTTTCGCTTCTTCTCTTGCTATTAAGCCTGCAAGTGGGTTGGATTCACTCACATGACATCACAGAGTCAGTGTTGCCAACCTAGCAATTTAGTTGGTAGTTTTAGCAACTTTTCAGACGGCCTTGGCAACTTTATTTTCAAAACGCACCTAGCAACAATTTTAGCCATTTTTTTTATTTATTTGGCGACTTCTAGCAACTTTTGAAAAGTGACTCAAATAACAAAACCAAGCATTTTCCCTCAAAACAACGATCTTCTCTTTCACACATTCAGTCACACATTCAAAGGTCTGTAGACACGTGGTTCCTGGAGGACCCCAGTACTGCACATTTTCTTTGTTTCCCTCATGTTTTGTATAATGCCATGTAAGTGGCTTTGGATGAACCGTCTGCCAGAGTGCCTAAAATGCCACATCTGATGCAGGTCTTTCAGTGTCTGCTAATGAAGTGATGAGGTGGCTCGAGTGTGTCAGATGAGGGACCCACACGGCGCAGTACTGGGCTCCACCAGGACACATTTGGAAACAGGGGGTGAAAGAACATCTGCTATTGATCTTCACGAGCTGTAAGGCTGTCAGCTGTCACACTTCTAGTCAAATGGAGAAGAGCTTTAAAGTATACAGTATGTTTAAAGCTACGTTAAGGTATAATAATGTTAATGTGACTGTCTGCCATCTAATGCTAATAAATATAAATCCAGAGTTAACATTACATTCCACACTTCTGTTTCCTGTTAGTGTCTCAGTGCGTGCATGTTTTGCTACACACTCAAATGTACATACTTTCCATAACAAAAACACTTGTAATGCATAGTATAAGTAGGAGAATTGGGATGCAGCAAATGTGTATTTTCTCAGTTTTGCAAAGTTAGGTAATGACGTCATTACGCGATGACATCACAATGTAATTTAGCAACGAATTGACCTGCCTTTAGCAATTTTTCCTAAAACTGAGTTGGCAACAGTGCACGGAGTAAAGGCAGCGCACGCCGGGAGTGTAGAGGAATGTACCCGGATAGCACAGGCACATCTGTAAGAGATCTGGAAAACATCTGCTAAACGTCTTAGAAAGAGCTGTTGTACATCCATTCTACATCCTCCACATCTTCCAGACATCTTCTAGAGGTCTATAGGACATCTGACAGCAGACGTCTCGGAAATGTAGGGCAGACGAGCCAGATGTACGTGTGCTATCAGGGTGCTTTGGCCGTAGGGGATGTAGTAGGTCATGATTGTGTGTTAGGGGCATCCAGAATGAGTAGCGCTATTGTTCTTTTTTGAGTAGTGTGGAGAAAGGTGTGGGGTCGGGGTTCATTTACTCCGGCATACCTCTCTCCACTCCCGCTGATCGTTGTGAAAGTGATCGTTTCAAATATCCCTCCCTTCATTAAAGATGAGGTGTTGTCACATTTCGGTAAACTGATCGCTCCAGTGAAAGTCTGCACATGCTCGAGACTTTTCCTGGTTTAGGGTCTGATGCGCTTGTGAGGTATTCTGCCAGTTTAGATTCTCTGTTTAACCACAGATAGCATTCCTGTTGACTTATCTGAGCTGTTGCTTCTGTCCAGTGTTTGAGGCATTTCTCTTTTTGTGCTTTTATCATGTGGTTTAGTCTGGCTGGGGTTTGGGGTTGGCTTGGGCATGGTTTGGGTTGTAGAGTCAGGTCTGAGATCAGTTGGATGAATGGTATTAGAGGATATAGTCCTAATTCTGCTCTGCAGGCGTTGTTTGGAGTTTTCCGCTGTACCCGAAGAATGTTTTGACACATTTGTGTTTGCAGAGCCTTTATTGGGTGTTTGTCCCATCTGGTGAACTCTTGGTTGGTGAGCGGACACCAAACCTCACATCCATACAGTGCCATTGCTTCTAGAATTGATTGGATTATTTTCAGACAGATTACAGTTGGGATGTCAATTTTGATATTCTTTTTGATGGCGTAAAAAGCTCTTCGTGCCTTGTCTCTCAGGTCATTCACAGCCGTGTTTAAGTTTCCAGTGTGACTCATGTTTATACCAAGATATGTGTAGTTCTGGGTGTGTTCTAGGGGCGTGTTGTTTAGTTTGAAACTGTGATGTTGGTTTTGGCGACTGGGCCTTTTTTGGAATATCATGATTTGAGTCTTTTTAAGGTGACCTGATAGGGCCCATGATTGACAGAAAGTGTGCAGGGTGTCTAGATGTTGCGGTTTATTTTGGTTGGTTTCTTTGTCAATTAAAGTAGGAAGAGTGTATATATGATCTGACGTGCGGTAGTTTGGTTGGAAACTGCCGTTCAGAATGTTACAGAAGAGTTTACCTACAGTAGGTTGCCGTTTACACATATTCCACGGTAACTATTAGGGTCGAATTTGTCTCCGCTTTCATGGATTGGAGTTATGAGACCTTGGTTCCAGATCTTGGGAAATATACCTGTACTAAGGATGATATTAAACAATTTAAGAATGAGTTTTTGGTCTGTGTATTTAATCATCTCATTTAGGATGCCATCGATACCACTTGCTTTTCGGGATTGAAGGTTTGGTATATTATGGGATAGTTTGGCTAGTGTAATTGGAGAATCTAAAGGGTTTTGGTGATCTTTAATAGTTTGTTGTGTAGGGTAGTTTGTTCATGTTCTTGTTTATATTACTAAAGAGCTTTGAGAAGTGGGTTGGCCATATGTCTCCGTTCTGAACGGGTAAATCTTCACGGTGGGATTTATTAACTGCATTCCAATGTTCCCAGAAGCGGTTTGTTTCTGGAGATTGTTCAATTTTAACTGATGTTGTGTATCTTGTTTCTTTTTCTTCCTTGTGTGTGTCCTTATACTCTTTAAGTTTGGCTTGTGTTTACATAGTCAGCATCTCTGTGTTTCTGCTTTGATAGAATTCTTACTTCTTCTCTAAGGTTTTTACACTTGTTGTCAAACCATTTCTCATTTACAGGCTTCTTGTTTGGTTTTGCGTTTGTGGATTTTAGGTTAGATAGTGTTGCAGATATTGTAAATATTTGGTTAATCCCGTCTACTGCTAAATTTACACCTTCGTTATTGTGTGGGAATGGAGTTTCTAGGAATTTATTCAGTAGGTTTTGAAGAATTACAGAAGAGTGACACGACAGCAGTTTGAAGTTATGGCTGCACTCAGTGACTTTGATTGGAGGTAGCTGGGTGGGTGTTGTAGGGAGTGGGGGGGCTTGTTGGTTGTGGTTCGGGGCGTGTCATTTGTTGGGACTGTGTGGATCTGGTCTGGTTGGTCTTGTTTTGTGGTCGATGTCGGACAACAGAGGAATAAAGTTAATTATGCCATTACTACATTTCCCTGGTTGTTCCTCTGTTGTATGTTGTTGATCGCGGAATGAGACCGGGTTGGACCTGCACGGTTTCGGCGGGTGGGGCTTCCTGGGTCGCGGCTCGTGGGCTCTCCCTGTTCTTCTTGGACGTTGCTCGGTGGCTTTGGTCGGGGTCACTGAGTGCAGCTATGACACGTCAGAGGAGATCTGGCCCTCCCGGCTGAGCCTGGTTTCTCCCGAGGTTTTTTTCTCTCCATTATTCAGCATTGGAGTTTGGGTTCCTCGCCACAGCAGAGCAGTGCAGTGTTGGCTTGCTCACCGGGAGACTGCATTTATTTATTCATTTATTTATTTATTTATTAGATATTATTTATTATAATGATCTTGCTTGGTCTATAAACACCATGCACTGTGCTGTGTTTTACCTTTCTGTGTTTTTCTTATTTGCTCCGGTAAAGCTGCTTTGGAACTATGCACATTGTGAAAAGCGCTATATAAATAAAATTGAATTGAATTACGCTTCGGTATGTATCTTCACTATTTTGTTTCCATCTGTATGTCTGTTTTAGGGTATGGAGGTGAGTTTGGTTTGAGGTTTGGAGTCATTTTACGGTGATGTGATAATGGGGATGATGGGCAGACGGTGAACGCTCTGAGGGAGTTTGGATTGAGATGGGTGAAGATAGTCTACTGTGCTGTTACCCAGCTTTGAACTGTAAGTGGACCTGCCGTACCCATCTCCTCGTAGTCTGCCATTGACCGTGTACAGACCCGGTGTACGACAAAGATGGAGAAGTCGTAATCCATTTTCTTTGTTTTATCATAGATTAGTCTTTGTGTGTGTGGGTGGGGGAAGGACATCTCCTCCTGGAATGTGTTCGTCTCTCTGGGAGTGAAGCGTGTCTGATTCTCTGAGTCGACAGCCCTGAATCAGCTCCTAAAGCTGTCGTCTCATTTGAAATGAGGAAGAAATGATCAGAACTGAAATGAAGTGCACACGCACACACACACGTGTAAGCTGTGTTTCTATAGACTCGTGTGTTCATCAAACATTCATTTCATGTTATTAGTTGTAACTTCAGCTTTAAGTCTTTAGTGCTTCTGTTCCGAGATGACTTCAAATCAAGACGTTTCTACTGAATTGACCTGTGAACTCTTTGCCCACCAGGAGAAAATACATGCTGTAGAAGTATTGTTCATTGTTAGCTAATGCATTAACTCGTTGTTGACAAATACAAGCTTAACAATATGCCAAATATACTAATATTATATAATATTTGTTAAGGAAAACCTGTATATATATATACACTCACCTAAAGGATTATTAGGAACACCATACTAATACGGTGTTTGACCCCCTTTCGCCTTCAGAACTGCCTTAATTCTACGTGGCATTGATTCAACAAGGTGCTGAAAGCATTCTTTAGAAATGTTGGCCCATATTGATAGGATAGCATCTTGCAGTTGATGGAGATTTGTGGGATGCACATCCAGGGCACGAAGCTCCCGTTCCACCACATCCCAAAGATGTTCTATCGGGTTGAGATCTGGTGACTGTGGGGGCCATTCTAGTACAGTGAACTCATTGTCATGTTCAAGAAACCAATTTGAAATGATTCGAGCTTTGTGACATGGTGCATTATCCTGCTGGAAGTAGCCATTAGAGGATGGGTACATGGTGGTCATAAAGGGATGGACATGGTCAGAAACAATGCTCAGGTAGGCCGTGGCATTTAAACGATGCCCAATTGGCACTAAGGGGCCTAAAGTGTGCCAAGAAAACATCCCCCACACCATTACACCACCACCACCAGCCTGCACAGTGGTAACAAGGCATGATGGATCCATGTTCTCATTCTGTTTACGCCAAATTCTGACTCTACCATTTGAATGTCTCAACAGAAATCGAGACTCATCAGACCAGGCAACATTTTTCCAGTCTTCAACTGTCCAATTTTGGTGAGCTCGTGCAAATTGTAGCCTCTTTTTCCTATTTGTAGTGGAGATGAGTGGTACCCGGTGGGGTCTTCTGCTGTTGTAGCCCATCTGCCTCAAGGTTGTGCGTGTTGTGGCTTCACAAATGCTTTGCTGCATACCTCGGTTGTAACGAGTGGTTATTTCAGTCAAAGTTGCTCTTCTATCAGCTTGAATCAGTCGGCCCATTCTCCTCTGACCTCTAGCATCAACAAGGCATTTTCGCCCACAGGACTGCCGCATACTGGATGTTTTTCCCTTTTCACACCATTCTTTGTAAACCCTAGAAATGGTTGTGCGTGAAAATCCCAGTAACTGAGCAGATTGTGAAATACTCAGACCGGCCCGTCTGGCACCAACAACCATGCCACGCTCAAAATTGCTTAAATCACCTTTCTTTCCCATTCTGACATTCAGTTTGGAGTTCAGGAGATTGTCTTGACCAGGACCACACCCCTAAATGCATTGAAGCAACTGCCATGTGATTGGTTGATTAGATAATTGCATTAATGAGAAATTGAACAGGTGTTCCTAATAATCCTTTAGGTGAGTGTATATAAATATTATAATTCAGTCAAACATTCATTGTAGTACTCATTCCAAGAATAAATATAATTCTAAGGAAATAATGAAGAAAGGTCAACGGGAAACACATTTCATATTGATTCATTTTCTGAACACAGATCTGATAATCACGCTTTTCTTTTACATTTAACCTATCAGTGTTTTAGTAGTTGGGGCAGACCAAACATATGTCATTCATTTAGACCTTTTAGATCTTTTGTTCATACGTTCCAGATTTTCGTCACAGTCCGTGACACAAAAGAGAATCATGTGAATATTTTTCAGAAGTTAATGTTGTTGTGTTTGTGTGTTTCTGAGTGTGTATCTGATGATGGGATTGTCTGGCGTGTGTATCATGGTTGTGTAGTTGACTGCAGGAAAGCGTCCGTCCACCAGCTCAAAGTCAAACAGTCTCAGTAAAGTCGACCAGATGGTTTTAATCTGAACGTAAGCGAAGTTTTCCCCGATGCAGCGATGACGCCCTGTCAGACATGAACCAGACACACACGTTTATCACTTCAAATCATTCATTCAGTAAACGTCACCTTTATAAAGTGCCTGACGCTCAAGCTCACCGGCTCCAAAAGGAATATAAGCGAACTTCTCTCCAGCCGCGGGGTTATCGTTGAGATAACGGTCAGGATTAAACTCCAGACGATCTGACCAGGTGTCGTGAAGACGATGGTTGACTGTCGGAGACACACACACCTGATGTCCTGGAGGAATGGTGTATTCACCTACAGTCTGACCACAGAGAGATTTCAGACAGTTATCACGTGATGAACGAACACAACATTAACAACGGTGTGTATAAAAAACACACAATACAATCTGTGTGTGTGAGAGAGAGACACACACACACACACACACACACACCTGTGGGGTTTTGGCCATTCTCATCATAGTCATGATAGGAGGTCGTAGCCGGAGCGTTTCCTTCAGACAGCGATCCAACAAACTCAAATCTTTCAGCTGCGTCACAAAACCACAAGCACAACATGAGTGCGTTTAAGTGCATGTTCACATAAAGAACATTCTGGACACCCAGCAGTGAAACCATACATTCTGCTTCAGTGTGATTGTGTTCATCATGAGACCGACACGAGTGCTGCTGGGTCTTTATTAGTCTCATCATTATATTCATTCTTTTGAAATTCTTTAAACATAAAGCCAACTTTTTGTTAAACATGACATTTTTGTTAAAAGAATAAGAAAGCCACAAAGTTATTAGTGGATTTTTTTAAATTCTAGAACTGAGCCTTATATACTGAAAATTCTGATTACGAGAGAGAGATTTTATATATTATACTTCATGTCATTTCTAGGGCTGTACCGAATACCATTTTTGGAGCTTGGAAGCTCCGGGAGTAATCGACATCCAACATCGGAAGCTTCGGAGGGAGGGGCTGGACATATGCTTCTCTCCAATAAAGGCAGGAATCTGTGTCCGTCTGTCTGTTTGCACTTTTATTATGTCGAGAACCGTTCATCCAGTCGACTCCACGCGTGGCGGGTGTGTTGCTGAGGACCCACGGGGTGCAGCGTCGCATTTTGGTGCAATATGTTCAGAATGAATCAACTTTTAATAAACTACAGAACAGCGTGGACAGCCTCACATTAAAATAGTTCCGTTTTGTTTTTAATGGCAAATTATATTTTCGTTTAGTTATTTAGAAAAAAGTTAAGAGTATTTTTTGTGTGCGGTTCAGGTGCCACTGCGCTGGAGTGCGGATTGAAATGCATAACATGGAAACTGTTGCAGCCATTAAAATGGTTTTGTTTTGTTTTGATTTCAATGGTAAATTAGATATATTTTGTTTTCTTTCTTACGTTAGTTTATAAAAATGTTTTGAGTATTTCTTGTTTGTTGCTCAGGCACAGAACGCAGTTTGATTGCCAACTGCGCCAGATTTAAACGCATGACGGGCTTAAACTCCTCATTCTGTCACTGTATGACAAAAAAACGTTGGATACGTGCGACATAGTGACATGCAACCTGTCCTCCTTACCGGGTCCCAAACTGCTCCAAATATTCGGTGTTTATATCACGCAGCGCTGCGCAGACCGAACAGCGCAACGCATCTTTCATGATCTGCTCTCGTGTTGTTTCGATAACATAAGCAGATCTGCGCAACACGCACATAAGGTTGAACACATAATAAATCCCAAACTAGCATTTTTAGAGGCGTACACTTACAGAACTCGTGTGATTTTGCGAACTTGATGTGCTGTTGTGGTAGGCCGGTTTCAAACTCATATTTGGCACACTGGCTTTGTGTTGTCCTCGCTGAAGTGAAAGTGTTCCCACACACCTGAGGGCTTCGGCATTTTCCTCTTCTCCTTCAGATGAACTAAATCATGACCTTCACTTATGGCCGACTCATATTCAAGCGCGAATGCGAACCTCTTCGCGGGGATGCCAGGTGTTAGGAACAAACGAATATTCTGGTACAGCCCTAGTTATTTCTATTTTATCCTTTACTTGGCACCAGGGCTGTCACGATTATGATATTTGTCTGACCATTAATAAATCATTGCGATTATGACAATTAATTGTCTGTTTTGGGGCATTGACATTTAATTATCATACATTTTTTATTTGGCTTTGAAATGACCATATTGTTCTGAATATAAGACTATGTTTTTTGGGAAATACATTGTAGTGAATGGGGTCATTATCAAGGTGTAGGCTTTTACGTGTCAATAATACGACCGCCAAGCACTTGTAAAAGGAGTTGAATTGAAGCCACCGTTAAAACGCTATCAGGGATAGAAAAGCTTCTAGTCTGTTTTTTTCTCACTTGCAAGATCTTGTTGAAATGTTGGTAGACTGGTTTGACACTGAGATTATCTTAAATAATATTACATTGTACTGCAGGTTATTTTTACGGTACATGCTTTAAAGTGAGGGTGTTGTGGTGCTACACTTGACCAGTATTACCGAACTTTAGTCACAATACATACAGTAAATGCAGATGCACTACAGCTCCCCCTTGTGTCTTCTGTGGAGATGACCTGAAACCATCCACGAGACGATTCATCGAGACAGCCCTACTTAGCACCTTATTTGAATTTCCCTTGTATGTCTTTTGTTAGGTGTTTACAGAGCGAGCGAGAGAGAGGACGGGTCACCTGATCATAGTCGAGAGGTGGCAGATCTTCTCCACAGATGGTTTTCTGTTCGTTGCAACAGCGTCTCTGCAGCGCTCTGTCCCGAGCGAGGAAGAACCCCATCCACGCGCTGGTGGTGGAAGATGTGTGCTGTCCCGCCAACAACAGACCGATCAACATCCCTGCGATCTCATCATCACTGAGAGGACGTCCATCTCTACGGCAGACACACACACACACACACACACACACACACTTCATTCCTGACTCTTAGATTTAATGTCATTGCTGTCTTGGAGAAACCAGTGAGATCTCGATGGGTTGAGACGAGTGCAGATGTGGAACAGACTGATGTTACACTTCAGTATTGAAACAATGGCGTCAGCGTGCGATGTGATGTCATGTGATGTACTTGTATGTGGCGTCTACGAGCGTCTGCAGCATGTCGTCGTCTTTCTCTTGAGCTTCTCTGCGCTTCTTGATGACTTTATAAAAGATCTTCTTGATCTCCACGTGCGCTTGATCCCTCCGTCTGGAAACACACAGAGCACAACGAGGTCATGTTTGTGTAGCATGAATGATGACGTGTTCGTGTTCGTGTATGGACCTGAAGCTGGGCAGAGGCAGCCAGCCGGGCAGCAGCCAGGCGGCATGTGTGAATCCTCCGTCCAGATCCGCGTAGAGCTGCGCGACTCTCTCGTCCAGCATGCTGCGGATCTCAGGGCCGTGCAGGCAGCGGCTGGCCGTCAGGATGATGAGTTCGGATAAAGCCTCGAACAGATCTGATGTGACACAGGTCAACGCTTTAAACATCGGAACTAGTCGAGCTGATTTTGTACAATCATTCAGAGATGACGGAGGTTTGTTTCATCTCATTACTTCTCTCTCCACTGCGTCCCCATCGCTTGAAATACTCGTGAGTTTCTTCTTCGATTATTTCCACATGCTTCTTGAAATGAGCGATGTTCAGTCCAGTCTTTAACATTTTCTTCTGCTCCAGGAACAGCTGGACGTTTACAAACACACAACATCCAAAAGAAGAAAAGAATCTCTCTGTAAGTACTGTTCTCTGATCTCAGCGGTCACTTGCATGGCTTCATTGTTTTCTACACCGTTGTTATGACTTTGGATAAAAGCGTCTGTTAAACGCTTCAATGTAAATGTCTGCACTTAAAACGAGACATGCTTTAGAACGCTGTCTCATCACGTGATCTTACAGGATTGGGCACGTCGTAGGCGACGCCCTTGCCGAACACAGGTGTGGTGAGGCGCGCGTACACGTCCTCGGCGTTCAGATCTTCATTCTTGCTGTTGAACATCAGCGCGGCGGCGTCGCTCCCCAGCAGATACGTGAAGGTTTTTCCAAGCATGGTGAAGCTGACCACAGGACCGTACTGCACACATGAACCACACACGCATCATCATCACATCACATGTCGTCAAGAGTTTCATGTCACTCACCTTCTCGTAGGCCTGCTCCAAAAACGCGATAGGACTCCGACCAAAAGCCACAGCGTGACCCAGAAAAGGAACACTGGACGGAATACGAGGAGGATGTTTCTGAAAAACACAGAAATGATTATTACGCTCAGATATAATGAACTGAGAGCAAGCGAGATTATTTGATTCCGGGTCTTTGCTTGGGTCGTGTACGTCACGTGTGTTACATGTGTGCGCTCAGCATTAAGGACTGAAGCTGCAGGTATAACTTCTGGAGTCCAAACAAACACAACACTTCATTATTATTATTATCCATTTCATGCCATAAGGACAAGCCGTATTACAGAGAGGCCAGAATGAAATATGAATACATACAAAATAGTTGGCAGCTTTTTAGAGCATTGCATGTTTTCGTCGCTTTTCATTTTTTATTTCTTGCGAAATATAATTTAAGTCATTTATGTGACGAATGTGGTTTGCACAGAGCACTCTTCTTTTCGTGTAAGGGTATTTTCCTAACACTATAAACAACTGCATCCAATATTTTGTTCTTCACGTTTCGATCATTGTGCAACACAGTACCGACGTGCCGCTGCATGACGTCACCACACACCGTCCGTCAGATAATGAAGTGAGTGGCAGGTAATGCTGAGGTACTCACTGCGTGTCCCGTGTGCTGGTGTTTAAACATCACTTTGCCCAAATATCCCACAGTGAGCGTGAACACCGATGTAGCGAGCACCAGTGACGTCAGACTCAACTTCTCCACAGCGCGCTCCAGAACCTGACCGCTCATCTCAAATAGCGTCATCTTAAGCGAAATATTGAATCCAGTAAATGTGGGACGCTTCTATCGTGCACGTCCGCGCCTAAATAAGTGGCGATACTGGGCAGGGGCTCCTCGCTCACTTGGTTTTGTTTTATGGCATCGTCTATCTCTTCTGGAGCGCACTGGGTTGCGCGCTCGCGCGGTCCCGCCCCCGCCTGATGTGAGCAGGTCGGTCATTGGAAATCTGAGTGTGTCCATCAAGTAACTCCATGAACTGCGGCCGATATCTCGTACGCTGATTGGCTGTCGCTGCCTGAACTGATGTCTGCACATATGACGTCACCAGAGGCGCTTTTGGTCCAGGTGTATGCTGTACGAGCCATTGTTGTTTTCCCAACCTTCTTACTTATAATTCTATTTTCTGATGTATTGTATCTGTACTCTTGCTTGAAATGTATAGTGACTAAACTTTATGCTTTTTTGTATTTACACTTTGGCAATAAAAATAAAGTATGCTGCACGAGCCCACTAACATGCTAACGGTAAATACCTGAAGTGAGCCTGACAGTTAAATCTCATGGTTAAGTTGCACTTGTTTTTATTACGGTATATAAGCCTTTATTATTAATATCTTTGAAACTTTAACAACATTTTATCTTATCATGAGCATCAATTAATACCCGTATAGACATTAATTTCGCTTAAAGAAGGTGATTAAATACCACCCAATGTTATAGATATGACAATGAGATAACTCCGTTATTTTTTTAATCAAAAATCATGTTTTTTATTATGTTATCATGTTTTTAATGTGGTTTATTGTGTTAGTTAGCTGTATTTATAGTTATTATGGCTGAAACCAAAACAAACCAACTGCAGTTTGATTGATATTAATTGGAATGCACAATGAAAAAACTTGATTTTTAAAAGGGAGTTATCTCATTTTGGAACCAAACTCTTCATATATCACAGTGTGGGCTTGGCTGATACAGCACAATAATATCCAGCGGCACACGCCGCATCAAACTTTTATTTTGAAAGTGTTTCACGTCGAAATGTGCGTTTGACGTCACACCGGTTCCCAGTGTTTGAGGAAGTGCGTGGGGCAGCAGCAGTAGCAGCACATGATTTGTTTGTAAAGTATAAAAATGACAGTGTGCAGTTTCTATCTTCAAGGCCGCTGCAGATACGGAGATAAATGCTGGAACGAGCATCCGAGGGGCGGAAGAGGCGGAGATTACGGAGCAAACCACCAGCAGCCCAGCAGAGGAGGTCAAACACACATTGTATCTATATACACGAACAGTGTGTCACTGATGTAAAGCAACATTTAGTTTCGTATGAGATCAGCTGGATTTAACAGCAGCTGTAAACACATGTTCATAGATTCACTATTAACACAACACGCCATGTTAATATCATATAAGTTCCGTGCTTGCTATATCTGAAGTACTTATGTTACTATAGTAAGGTAGTAATATTAAAGTATACTACAGTGTGTACTACTGATTATCAATCTATGTAAAACTGCAAAATATTGTATTTGGGTTTCTTGTGGTTCCCTATCGAGAGCAGTCTCTCGACATTGCGGAAGCTTCCACATATGGGAACTCCTCCCTTCTCACCTCTCCTGAAGTCTTATTGGATAACGCCAGTGAAACTGGCCAATTGTCGCGCTCGCAACCGAATGTAATTACTGGCGACCCGAGACAGTATAAATACAGTGCACAGCGACAATACCTCAGCATCTTCTCTTTCACGCTGCCATATTGTCAGAAGCTTCTTCATCCGATGGCCGCCTTCTGTTGTCTTTGCGCGGGTCCCATTGACCCGCAGGATACGCACGAGCATTGCATCGCCTGCCTGGGCCTAGCCCACGCTGAGGCGGCGTTTGGAGAGTCCAATTGCGTGCACTGCGCTGACCTGCCAGCGCGCGTCTTGAGGACTCGCAGGAACGTTGCTCGAGGATTATTCGGGTCGAGGCCCACTGCCGCTAAAGGGCCGCTGGTGGGCCCACCCATGCCACGTGGTGGCGGCGGCGGCGGCGGCGACGACGACGACCCGGCTCAGGGCCGCCGTCGCCTCGTTCCCCGGTCATTTTCACTGAGGAGAGCCTTCGTCCCCCTCCCGCCGTTGCGGATGCCATTTCCTTCGGCCTCGACGAGGAAGACGATGACTCTATGTCCATCTCGGCCTCGGTGAAGGACTGGGCGGAGTCGGAGCGGGACCACACCGTGAGGGTGCTGGAAAAGGCCGTTAACGAGCTCGACCTTAGCTGGAGCGCCCCGGAGGAGCCAGCTAAAAGTAAGCTCGATTCCTGGTACTTTCAAGCGGGCCGCCACCAGGCTGCACCGAAGAGGAGTACTCCTTTTTTCCCTGATGTGCGCGAGCACGTGGTTAAGTCGTGGACGGCCCCTCAATCGGTGCGAGTCCACGCTGCCACACAGGCTATGTTCGCCCACGTGGACGGGGCGGAGGCCCACGGTTATACCCGCATGCCACCCGTGGAGGAGACCCTCGCTGTACATCTGTGCTCCTCCTCCTCTTCACTGAGCGCGGGACAAGGTCTGCCATCGAAGCGTGCAGGTTTACCGCCCACCTCGCCGACAAGGCGTACACCTCCGCCGGGGAAGCAGCCTCCGCAATGCACTCGAAGGCGGTTCTACAGGTCTTTCAGGCAAAGATCCTGCAGGCGCTGGATGGGGCACCTTGGATGCGGACGCTGTGAAGGACCTGAGGGCGGCGACGGACTTCGCGCTGATGGCGACGAAGCGCACCGCACAGGCTATCGGCAGGTCGATGAGCTTCATGGTCGTCCTTCACCGCCCTTTGTGGCTAACGCTGGCGGACCTCAAGGACGCTGACCGGAAGTCACTGCTCAACGCTCCCATTACTCCCTCTGGTCTCTTCGGGGATGTCGTGGCGTCGGAACGCTTAGCAAAAGCAAAAGCCATGAGCCACGTGCTTCCTCGCCGTTCGTTGCAGCCAAGAGCGAGATCCTCGTCTGCTTCGCGCTCTTCCCACAGGCCGGCTAAGCAGCCCGCTGCCGCGGCTTCGGCTCCCCGAGACCCTGGGCCGGACGTCCGGCCTAAGCAGTGGTCTGCCCCAGCTAGGAAGAAGTACGGGCAGAAGAGAGGTCATCGAGGCGATAGTGGATCGTCTTCGGCTGCCAAGCCGCCTTCCTGACGGGTCTGCAGAGAGGAGGGGAAAGTTCGTGAGCGGACCGGTGCTCAAGCGGTGCCATTTGCATCTTGGTTCCCCCGCTGTTGCGGGCGATTGTTGCAATGCTCAAAATGTTGTGTGTGTAAATGTATTAAAAGCACTTACCTCCTCACAAAAGGAGCTCTCTCCCCTTCACTCACACTACACTGTGTCCCCTGCCCTGCCACGGTGCAGCGCGAAGCCACAGTTAAAACATGCTATAACCGGCATCCCCTCACCCACGGTAGCTCCCGTGGGCGAGCGGTAGCCGGAGCCTCACGCGCTTCACATTCCCCCACCAGTGCAATTAGGCTCGCGAGGGCAGAGCGCGTCTCCGGAATATCAGCAAGCTGTATCGCCCGAGGTAATTCGGCCGCTATGCATGTTTCCTGCGGTTCGACGGAGGGGCATACCAGTTTGCTGTGCTGCCGTTTGGACTGGCATTGGCTCCACGCACGTTCTCGAAATGCGTGGACGCAGCGCTTTCCCCTCTCAGAGCGAGTGGTATGCGCATTCTGAACTATCTGGACGACTGGCTACTTCTAGCCCATTCACGAGATGTGTTTGTCAGTCATACGCAGACGCTGCTTCGTCACTTGTCATCCCTGGGGCTGCGGGTGAACGTGCCGAAGAGCAAGCTTCTGCCGAGTCGATCTATAACATATCTAGGGGTATGTTTCGACTCAGTGGAGATGCGCGTCCCCTTCTGTCAGGAGCGCTTGGAGTCCATCTCTGCCGCACTGCGCGCCTTCAGCCTGGACCGGTCCGTTCCGCTGAGGGTATTTCAGAGACTGGTCCTCGAGTCGTGCGTGCATGCGGATAACTCACAGATGCCTCAGCGCTTTGCAACCGTGGCGCGACTTGAGCATGTTCAGCCAGGGCTTGTGACAACGTGCACGGTGGTAACGACGGATGTGTCTTCCTCGGGCTGGGGTGCAGTGTGCGAAGGCAGGCCGGCGTCGGGTCTGTGGTCGCCGTCTCTCAGCAGTTGGCACATAAATCGGCTGGAGCTGATGGCGGTGTTCTTAGCTCTGCAGACTTTTCGGCTTCAGCTGATGCAGCGTCATGTACTGATTCGCACCGACAACACGTCCGTGGTTTCGTACATCAATCGCCAAGGAGAGGGGTCCACTCCAGAGCCCTTTTCGAGTTGGCTGC
This sequence comes from Triplophysa rosa, assembly GCF_024868665.1. Classification (NCBI taxonomy): domain Eukaryota; kingdom Metazoa; phylum Chordata; class Actinopteri; order Cypriniformes; family Nemacheilidae; genus Triplophysa; species Triplophysa rosa. The sequence goes on from NC_079905.1 coordinate 561,184, forward strand.
GAGGCTGCTGCTGTGGGCAGACCAGCACCTGCTTTCCATCAAGGCAGCGCATATCCCCGGTCATTTGAACTGCGGAGCGGATATGCTCTCGAGGGGAGGTCTTTCCCAAGGGGAATGGAGACTTCATCCCGAGTCAGTACGGATGATCTGGGATCGCTTCGGGAAGGCGGAGGTAGATCTGTTCGCGACGAGCGAGAACGCACACTGTCCGCTGTTCTTCTCACTGCCGCGCTCCCCCAGGGAGACGGACGCTCTGACAATGCGCTGGCTGGACGCCCGGCTTTACGCTTTTCCTCCGGTGAAGATTCTGCCCCTTGTGCTATGCAAGATCAGAGAGGAGAGAGCGTCGGTGATCCTCGTTGCTCTGTTTTGGCCGAATCAGCCGTGGTTCCCGGACCTGAGAGAGTTACTGGTGTCCTCTCCGTGGCGGATTCCCCTCAGGGGCGACCTGTTATCTCAGGTGAACTGCTCGATTTGGCACCCCAACCCGGATTTGTGGAGCCTCCATGCCTGGCCGCTTCAGGGGTCTTAGAACCCCTCCCTCAGAGAGTGCTTGACACTATTGCGGAGTCTCGGGCGCCTTCCACTAGATGCTTATATGCTCTGAAATGGGATGTATTTAAGAAGTGGTGCATTGAGTGCGGTATAGACCCGGTGTCGTGTCCCGTGTCTGATGTTTTACGCTTTCTACAATACAGGATGGATAATGGTGCCCTCCCGTCCACGCTGAAGGTCTATGTGGCTGCTATCGCCTCGTTTCGTTCCCCGGTTGACGGGCAATCGATCGGTAGGCATGCATTGGTGGTCAGATTTTTGAGAGGAGCTCGGGTGCTGTTTCCCTCGCAATCTCCTTCAGTACCTCCGTGGGATTTGTCTCTGGTGCTGAGGGCTCTCTCTCTGCCCCCGTTCGAGCCGTTGGAAGCTGTTTCTATAAGGGAGCTCTCTCTTAAAGCCGTTCTCCTTCTCGCTCTTGCTTCGGCAAAACGCATAGGGGATTTATGTGCGCTTTCTATTGGCACGGATTTCATTCGTTTTGGGGCCGGCGACTGCAGCGTCACTCTACGGCCGTAAGTGGGTTATGTGCCTAAGTTCCTGTCTACCCCGTTCAGAGAGCAGGTTATTTCGTTGCCCGCTTTGTCTTCCGAGTCGTCTGCCTCATGTGATGCTGACGCTCAGAGGGCTGTGTGTCCGGTTAGGGCTTTGAGGACTTACATTGATCGTACGGCCGGGTTTCGGCTGTCGGATCAGCTCTTCGTGTGCTACGGCGGGGGGACTAAAGGTTGGGCTGTCTCTAAACAGAGGCTCTCTCACTGGGTGGTGGACGCTATCAACCTGGCGTATGAGAGTCAAGGGCAGGCCTGCCCTTTCGGCGTCAGGGCTCACTCAACTAGGTCTGTTGCCTCTTCGTGGGCTTGGGCTAGAGGCGTTTCTATTAAGGACATCTGTTGTGCGGCTGGCTGGTCTTCACAGAACACCTTTGCCAGATTCTAAAGGCTGGATGTATCCTCCTTAGCCTCGCATGTCCTCTCGGTGAGTACGGACAGCTCAATGTTACCTAGTTGCTGATCTCCTATATTGTGCAGTTGTTACCGTGTTACTGTTAACTCTGTGCTTGGTGTTACTGGACTTGCATTATATCTGCCCGGGTTTCCGCGCTGACTTTTACTATTGTGGTGTCTGCCCTGTCTCAGTGCAGCCCGCTCATTTCTTTGGCTGAGATATGCAAATTTTGTAGAAGACCGTTCTTGCAGCTCATTGGTCTGTCTCAGCCAATCAGCTGCGGGCCCTTCAAGACGACTTCGTGATTGGTTCATCTGTGTGCTCAACACTGGTGAGTGTATGCAGTCGGTGTACGGCTGTCTTGCTACTCTCACGGCGGGATTGTATAAAGTTCCCATATGCGGAAGCTTCTGCAATGTCTCGTTCCCGCCTCTCAGGGAACTGAGGTTACGACAGTAACCGGAGACGTTTTACACTGATCTAGGTTAAAGAGAACCTGTCCAGTCTGTTGACACGTGTTGGTTTTTCTCTTCAGGGTTTGGGAATCGTGTGTGGGTGAACCCATCTCAGCGGTCCGGTGGCGGTTACATCCAGCCCTCCACATTCTCACGTGATGGTTCAGACTGGAGCAAAGGAGACGTGAAGAGCTCTGATTTCAGCTTCTCCCACCAGAACAGATTCTCAGCGCTAAACCCTCAGAATAACAATGATAAAGGTGGACAAACGCCAGCCGATGACAATCATAATCATGTGTAAGTGCGTCTTTGAAGGTTTTCTGTTCATTACTTAGGCAGCACATCATAGTTTCATAACAAACCGAAAATATTTCACACTTCTCATAATAATACAAAATATAAATAAAGTTTAAATAAAGTGTTTCCACAGACCACTATTGTGTCGTAAACTGCTGTGGGGAACACAGACTTCTAAACTCATCCTGGAGCAAAACCAAGCTTTTCAAGAGTAACTTATTTTGATAGGACATGATGTTATTTCTCTGGTTTTTCTGTTCTGTAATTCAGTGTGACTCCTGATAAACGAACATCATGCAGAGAGTCGAGGGTTGAAGCTTTTTCTCTACTCGTCTGCATATAGAGAACATAAATGCACTCAGTTTTTCTGCTGCGTGTTTCTATTTAAGTGACACCATTCAGAAGGACATGGAGGTCTGGCAGAGTTCTGGCCAGTGGCCGTTTTCATGTTATTCTCTCCTCAGCGTTCAGATCTCAGGTAAGCAAACATATTGGCCAGATTTTCTTTTCATATCATGCCATTGTTTTATCCTGAACATGATGAAATGGAAACATTTTTTTTGTTCTCATGTGTCTGTGGGCTGCAACAATCAGAACAAAAGCAGAAATAAACACCTTTTATTTTTAGGTCATATATACTTTATTAGTACAGCCTTTCATTATAATCACATTCCTTCAGTCAGACTCAACATTCAGTCAAGACTCCAACAAAAACCAGCACAAATTTGAACTGCCAAAATAATGTGTTAGAAATGTATTGCAATGTCAATCAACGATGATAATAACCATTTTATCTCCTTAAAACGGAGTATGACAAAATATAATAAAAACCAGGAAAACTGATCAAACGGATCAAACAAATGCATTAAAGAGAGTTAGAAAACAAGACTAGTATGTCCAGAAACCACTTCAATCTGACAACTACTGACAATCAAGAAATTAACCAATGACCTCAAAAAAACACATATGCATCATTATGAATTTGTATGCAAAAAGTGCCCACTATAATTAATCGGAAAGCAAGCAAAGCATTTTACACTCGTTCATGAACTTCATGCACACACCACGGCAGCCAAAACTATGCAATGATACTAATACGACAGAACAAAAAAGAACAGCAGCCACAATAATGCGCTTACCTTTGAGAGTTGCCTTAACATCTGACAGAACTACAGTACGTCTTTCGTGAAGTATATATTGCAAAACATTTAATGCACAATTTAGCAAATTCAGCAGCTGTCAAGGACGAGTATGCCAGAGTAACTTACAGTCTGTAGAGTTTCAGTGTTCATATTCAGTTTGATTGTTATTGAATCAATACTGTGCTCTGAATTCAGTTATAGTTATATTTACAAAGTCTTCCAGTCGTCTGTCACCACATGTGTAATCCACGTTGTGAGATTTGAGTTACTCTCCTACCGTGCAACATATATTTGGGCCACTTTGGCATTGCGGTCGCTTCAATGTAGAAAATCTGGTCCTTTATTGCGCCAAAACCCTGTCACTCACGAGTCATCACATCTCAACGGTACATTGATTGACAGGTCTCCCTATCCCAGACCTGATTGGTTAAACTGAATCAATAAGGGCTGTGTTAAGGAATAATGTGTTTATGACTGCACTCACTACACATTATTTTCGAACGTTCTGAAATAACTTGACTAATCAAAAGCAAAGAAAAGGTAAGCTGCTTGGGCAATGCATTTTTCTCCCGGCTAACCTCCAGGAACCCGCCCAACTGTTTGAATTGCTTGATGAAGTGTCAGTGTGAGGCTGAGCTGTGTTTACTGTCGCACAGGGTTTGTTGAGCTGAGTCCTGAAGAGCTGAGACTGGAATATTACACCGGCAGAGCATCTGGAGATCTTCAGCCGTATGTAAGACAGTGATGTCACTTCCTACATAAACATGATCGTATGTAAAACACATAAAAACTGGCTTTGCTCCTCGTGATGTTTCCTGCACATATGTAATAGTTTTTTTGTTAATGTGTTTTGTTTGTTAAAGGTAAACTCTGTACAGCAGCTGTCCAACCAGTGGAGCAGCAGAGTTCAGGAGCTCCAAACCATGAACGGCTCCACTCAGATCAGTGTGGTGAGATGATGCTCATACATGTGCGTGCGTGCGTGCGTGCGTGTACGGACAGACGCAGAGAAACACACTGACTGCTGTTCTTTACATGTTGTTGTGACTTGATTCTCAGATATCAGAGCTCAATAACTCAAGTCCTCAGACATCATCACATGGATTAGGCTCCAGCTCTGGGTCCACATCAGCATCCGGGTTTGGATCCACATCAGCATCCGGGTTTGGATCAGCAGGTGGGTTGGCAACATGTAAAACTAAACTGCAAAATAATTTTGTTGAGAAATGCAGCATGTCAAAACATAAATACATCAACCTTTTTGCTTTGGTTTATTCCCAGGGTTTGGCTCCAGTTCTCAGAGCAGTAACACTTTCAGCTTCGCCTCATCCAAAGCCGGTTTTGGAGCATCTGATACGCAGCAGGCCCTGGGGTTCAGCAGCACATCAGCCGCTCAGCCTCCATCAGGCTTCAGTACCGCTCCCCCGTCCGCTGCCACCTTCTCGTTCGCTGCTCCAGCTGCAGAAAACACACCCAATACCGGCGCATTTGCCTCGGCTGCTGGCTTCAGTTTCAAATCATCCTCATCCAGCTCATCCGCAATTAGATTCGGCTCATCAGCAGCAGCAGCAGCGGGCAGCGCTGTCAGTGGATCTGGAGATGTTGGGGACAGATTGTTCACGGCTCACAGTGATCTGACAGCTGAAGAACTGGAACAGTTCAGAGCCAAACACTTCACATTGGGACACATCCCCCTTAAACCACCTCCTGCAGACCTGCTCATGGTCTAACACGGACTCTGGGGGGTTTTGAGCGAGCTCATCTTTTAATGCAATGTGAATAAACATGTTTCTAGAAATGATAGATTTGTCCTTGTGTTTTAGATCAAATAACTTTCATTGAACTTCAACAGAGCTGAACTATCCAGTCATTTGGCAGAATACCATATTACAATCACATTTTACTAGTAATAATAAGTAAGTACAAATAATATTATTATCCTTTAAATAAAATGATAGGTTATGAGGCACTAAAATCATGACAGAATTTTAAATAGTACATTTTTATCAAGAATATCTATCAATATTGCTTTAAAATGGAGCAAAGCATTTTGCAATAACCGCAAAAGATTGTCTTAAAGTTTCTTTAAATCTTCGTAGATTTACATTACAGCATCTTTAGCCGAAAGTAAGGGCGGAGCCGTGACGTTAGAGAGAGGAGGAGCGGTAGATTCGTGATTTGTGCTGTGATTGGTGGAAACTCATCCCGTGCGGCGGGAACAGTGGGGCAATAGATATAAATAACTAGATGCCGGCATTAGCAGCTGTTTCTATGGGCCGCCATATTGGAACGTACGAGCCGGCCTGTGTTGCCAAGTCTGCCCTTTACCCCGGGGAATTGGGTTAGTTTTCAACTGTTGCTGCGGGTGGTTTTTCCGTAGTCTTGGCGTGGAAGGATTTTGCTACTTAGCTGTCAATCTTAAAATTATTTTATTTTTGAATGTAAAGTTCTGTTATTTGGACTGGGACATTAGACTCCCGATGAATGATTTCATTTTACAGATCTGGAAACCCTTCCAAGCCGGTCCGTTAACGCTCGAGAGCAAGCTGACAGTCGGTGCGTTCCAAAAGGGATATATTGCCCATACAAAACGTCACTCCAAATAAAAAGATGACGTTGTTTTTATTGCTCCTTTTGCCAAGTACATTTTAAACGGACAGATTAAGAGATACAATTGAGCTTTTCCCTCTAGAGTTTACACATCAAATGCTTGATGATTACTTCGGAATGGAATGCGGGTGTGTGTGATTATGAAAACTAATTTACTGTTGTATAAACTCAAACATTATATTTGCTACAATAACACATTTCAACAACGAAAGGGTATCTTTCTGGAATTTAAATCCCCGTGCTTTTCACACTCCAGCCATGGCAGCGCAGTGTTGTGGCGTTCTAGCAAACTGTGAGTGACGTAAGCGGACGTTCCAAGATGGCGGACACGTCTACGTGCCTGGAGCGCTTGAATGAGGCATACTTGTCTAGTTATATATGTATCTATGGTGAGGACGCCAGTAGCGCGAAACATGAACGCACGCAGAGACTCATGGCTCAACGCGACGCGACAGGCACCGCTTTAAAGCACGCGCTGGATATTCTGCGCGCTTTATATCCGCTCGTGCAGACGCTCGAGGAATTAAGTGACGGAATCGTGTTTTCTGACGGCCGGAAGCCCGTTCTGACGGATGACAGTGATGGCGCGCGCTTTCAAACCCTCGCCAGAGGACTGATGGTATGCGCGCTCACGCCACTGCAGGCGGTGCGCGCTCCCGTGCAGGTACTTTACACCTGTATGGTTATAATTATTATACAGAGCTTACGAGTGTTTATCTGCTGTTATTGTGTGATGTGTGAAAAGTGTGTAAATACAGTCATTTCACTATAACTCGTCATAAAGATGTGCATACTGTTATTGTAGGTGTCATAACCATGGCTGCGTCCAAATACCCCCACTTGCGGACTTGGCCACTTAAGAGCGCGTGCACGCGACAGGAAGCAAGATCCAATGTCTTAAAAACGCCAAAGTGCAGTGCCCTTAACGCACACTAAACCTACACTATGTCTGTCTCGTTTCGGAAGGCTGCGTCCTCCGGAGGTCTCATTTGAAGCCTGTTACGTCATCGAGGCTGTCTCGTTTCATAAAAGCAGATAGGACACTCTGTAGGCCCCCTTCTAATGCGACCTACTTTCACGAGAATTCGGAGGATACATGAGGTGTATCCTTGCTAGAGATAACCCACAATTCTTTGCGTCGGCCAACGTCTGTTAAATAAACGTGTGTTGAATAAACGGCAGCAGCTGCACATTCAATCAAATATGTGGTGTTTAAATGTGAACAGTTTACAATTTGTGTCACGTTTTTTAAATCTTAGCAGTGTTTAGTGATTTTTAAACGTTTTGAAAGAGTAAGGTAATTTTTTTTACATTTGTTTAACAATTTTGATATTGTTTAAGCTAGAAAGTAACCAACGTTTTACCTCGTAAAATCATGTAGAAATCATTTTAATTCATTTGACAGGTTTTCGAGTGCAAAGTGTTGTCATAGCAACGTGGCACTTCCTGTTTCCCTTTCTGCCAGTATGTCCTAGGAAGGACGTCTCGATTAATTCTAAGTTGAGAATCCTCCGTATACCGCACCCTTTAGAGGACGAGACCTCTGGAGGACACAAGGATGCAGCCTTACGAAACGAGACACAGCTTATCTTGAATACAGCTTCTGAGCGGTATTCAGGGCTAAGTGTATCCCATCATGCATCACTTTCTGGATATACCATGAGACTTTTTGCTCGGGTCTCGCGAAATGTTGCGGAAAGTTTTCCAATGTAAGTTATGCTACTACTTGTTAAGGTTAGGTTATATCTTTATTTATTCTGTGTTTGGCTAACACGTGTTTTTCTTTTGTTTTTGTTTTTTTGGGTACAGCTGCTTTGATACAATACAAATAAAGCACTATAAAAATAAATCTTGACTTGACTATATAATTAGATATTACTTATAATTTTGTAGTAAAACGTAGTGTTGCACAATTGATTGGTGAAAACTCCAGAAAAATGTATTTAGATTTTTTATCACATAATAAGAAACACCACATTAATTAACGTTACAAGTTTGCACTTGCTAAGTGTGTCCCATCCGGTTAGAAACACTACATGCTCACTTGGGATCTTCACGCCCACTAGAACACTAGGGCCAAAAACAGGAAATACGTCATGAAAGTAGTCAAGTGGTCAAGTGCAAAGACCGCAAGTGGGGGTATTTAGACGCAGCCATAATAAACACCTAGACAGCGGCGTCAACGGCACCGCCATATTAGTGAGGGCAACAGTGCACTAAAAGCCCACTGAACCCAACGGGAGAGCTGCCCTTTTTCATTAAAAGAACAACCACGTGTACATTTCTGAACTCATTTCAATGGTTTACGATATACGTAGAGTACAACTTTATCATGTCTCTAGTTGCTTCATATCTCGATAGTTATAGCCTACTTTAAAATGAATGGTTGTCATAAGAAAATGTGAAATTTATTATTTGTGCCTGTTGTTCGTGAGAATCCACTAGATGGCATCATGTTCAGTGAGATGTTATAGACAAGACAAGCAACAGAATAAATAACCACGTTGCAAAATAGTCGAGAGTAAAGCACAGACATATAGAGATTGTTTCTGTTTTATGAATCATTTCCATTTAGTGTTTTTATTTTCTTTTGTTCAGCTCGGCACGCTGCCGGAAGTTTTGGCCTTCTCACTGAATCACATTAAACGTAAGAAGCTCAGGAACATTCTGGGATTCGGCTATCAGTGCAGTGACGTGCCGGCCTGCTCGGACCCCTTCAGATTCCACGGCGATATTTCCCAGAGCGCCGCTTACATCAGCACCAGTCAACTGTGGAAGAGAATCAACCAGAGACTGGGGTCAGAGGTCACCAGATATCTGCTGCAGGACTGCGCCGTGTTCATCACCGTCCCGCCGTGTTGCCTGCTGCAGGTGTGCGGTGAACCCGTGTATGACCGGCTGCGGTCACGACCCTGGTCTGGATTCAGTCTGAGTCAAAACTCCCTTCACGTGCCCATCAAAAAAACCACATGGAAAACGCCCGTCAGGACGGGTCACGTCAGGAACAAGAGGAAAGTAGTTCCGAACAAGACTTCGAAGAGAGCGAGAGATGAAGACGGGGCACGTGATCCCGTCCCTGTGATGAAAAGGAGGCGTCTGAGTGTTGAATCTGAGCAGGGCGACAAAGATTCGGGTCAGCGGGCCGATCGGCCCTCGACCGCCCGTCCCCAAAGTCACGGAGCTCAGAGCTGGAAACCTGCCGAACAACCGCCTCCTCGCCCATCTCACTGTTACATCCGTGTACCCAGCATGCTCTACAACGGGCGGGGCATGCAGGGCTTCCTGCTCAACAGGAAGTTGAAAGCAGGCGCAGGTGGGCTGAGGCGTCTGCAGGGGGCAGATCTGGTCCGTATAGTTTTCCTCGGAGGAAAGTTGAACCCGTCTGACAAACAGGCCAAGCCCAAGAAACTTCCCAAACGCTTCTTCAACACCGTGCCGCTGTTCGCTCGACTCCTGCGGCAGCACAGGAAGTGTCCGTACACCCTGTTCCTGCAGACCAAGTGCTCAGTGAACACCGAGAGAGAGGACATGGAGTCTTTACTGAGAGGTCACTGCTCACCCTACAGGGTTTATCTGTTCGTGAGAGAATGCTTGACTTACGTTATTCCAGACGAGCTCTGGGGCTCCCGTCAAAATCAACTCCACTTCCTGTCCAACGTCAAGAACTTCCTGCGTCTCGGAAAATTTGATTGCGTCTCACTGGTCCAGCTGATGTGGAGGATGAAGGTTAATGACTGCCATTGGCTGGGACTCAAGAAACGTGTGTTCTTCCTCTTCCTCACGTTCATCTAAACCTCTCATTAGAATGTTTCTATGATCGTACGATCAGATGAAAGTCATACGTGTTGAAGTGACATGTGGTTGTTTGTGTGTGGCGCAGGTCAGTGTGCGAGTGAGCACAGGTATCGTGAGTGGATCTTTGCTCAGTTTCTGCTCTGGATGTTAAATGGTTTCGTGCTGGGTCTGGTTAAAGCTCTCTTCTACGTCACTGAGAGTATGGGACAGAAACATACGCTCACATTCTACAGGAGGGAAATCTGGGCCAGACTACAGCAAATGGCCTTCAGGTGTGAGAAACCATCACGGACATTCTAGTGGTTTCCATTTAAATACCGTTAGGAACCATTCGCGCTTTTTCCATTAAAACCATTACAACGTTTATTGTAGTGTGTTTTGGGCATAATTCCAGTAGGACTAAATGGTGTTCTATTGATTCCCATCTGCCCGATAACATCCCACCAACAGAATCCAGTAGACACCATTATGACTCCCATTAAAACCAATACAATTCTGAAAAAAACAACAGAAACCATTACATAAATTCTAGTGGTTTCCATTTAAATACCATTATGAACCATTAGCTTTTCCATTGAAACCATTACAAAATCATTATTCCACTAGGATTTAACATACCACCAATAGAATCCATCACATACCAGGAGAACCATTACAGTTTCCATTAAAACCAATACAAATCCTTTTAAAACCATTACAACTTGTTTAGTGGTTTCTATTGTTTTTATTTCAGCAGGGGGCAAAAATCACTCTTGTTTCCGTGATGCATTAAAAAGAATAATTTGTTGCTGCCCTTCTGAAACCTCGTGCGTCCAAATTTGCTGTTTTTCAGGAAAGTACTTTTTCAATGATTGCATGCTGTGTTGTCAAAGGTGACAAGCACTTTCTAATACTTTTTATTGGTTAAATCTTTGCAAAAACCTAGCGATAAACATAAAGGGCGACTAATAATACTGATTTATGGCAAAAACACACAAAATATGGCGATACGAGGTTTCAGAAGGACAGCCGTGATTTGAAGTGTGATGGTTTGAAATCTTTATGTGCTGTACAGTGTAAAGTCAGGTGTTGATTTGTCTTTTGTTGTGTAGAATGCACTTGTCTAAAGGCCAGTGGAGGGCGCTGTCTCCTCCTGAGAGCATCAAATCCCCAGAGACCACCATTACATCACGCATCCGATTCATCCCGAAGGTGAACGGCATGAGACCCATCACACGCCTCGCAGGACCCAGAGAATCGCTGCAGGTGTGACACCTAAACTCATTCTGTCATGTGCACATGATGTGTGTTGACCCGAGTCATGTAGAAAGAATGTGAGATTGTGTCATGTTCTGTGTTTTGTGCAGCATTTTCAGAGTTGTGTGCGAGTCCTGCAGAACGTGTTGAGCGTGTGTGTGAAGGAGACTCCGGGACCCATGGGCTCAACGGTTTGGGGTTGGCAGGACATCCACAGAGTTCTCACAGACGTCACCCCTCAACAGAAGTGCTCACCGCGACCGCTGTATTTCGTCAAGGTATGACACACGCGTGTATGAGCTAATGTTCCACACGAGCTGAAACTGTGTGTGTGTGTCAGGTGGATGTGAGCAGAGCGTATGACAGTCTTCCTCATGTGAAACTGGTGGAGGTGTTGAGTGAAGTGTTGGGTCCGTTCGCTCAGCAGAGCTTCTTTCTGCGTCAGTACGCTCGCGTGTGGCTCGACCCAAACCAGGGGCTCCGGAAGCGCTTCTGCACCAAGGTAAATCCCACGTCACACATGACGGGCCCTATCGTACACCCTTTCGCTAGTTTCAGCCCGACGCAGTTCTCATTTTTCCGGCCATTTCTTTAAATAGCAAATGCATTTGTGCGCCAAAATTGCTATTTTGTGGAACTGAAAATGGACTGCGCCAGAGACCAACTCAAACCTGCTCTAAAGTCAATGGCGCAATATTTTTTTGTTATTTAAAGAGCGCGTTAGCAGAAAATGCGCCTCTGGGCGGGTCCACAACGCGCTTTCACTTTACTTGTTACACAGAGGGAAGCGCAGCAGCACACAAACATGCCAAACATAAAAAATAAATGGATTACAATGTTTAAGATTATTTCTGTGCACATAAAGATAAAAATCCGGCTTGTCCTGTAGACGATCTGCTCGCGCGCTGATGATAACCTCACGGACGAGCTGATGCGTTTCCTCTCTGGAGAAGCGTCCGGTCTTTGCTCTTGCAAAATCCTCCATGGCGCGTGTGCAACTGGCTCTTAAAGGGAATGAGAGATGAGACTCCGATTGGTTTACTGCACATTACGCCCCAAAACCACCCAATGCTCCTTAAGAGAATCGGGACGACCCGTTTAGACCGGTTTCCCGTCGTGGATCCGGACACGCCCTGAGTGCACCTGCGCCGTGCACTTGGATCGTTAAAATAGGGCCCGACGTCTCTCCGCGTTCAGATGCAGTGTGTTTTCAGGCCGAGATGTCCGAGCCGATGAACATGAAGAGTTTCGTTCTGGACGAACAGGCCGGCGGCACGCTGCACAACGCCATCCTGGTGGAGCGGGTCAGTACCCATCAGCAGCGCAGAGCGGATTTGGTTTCATCTCAGTGAGTGTGAGACGTTGTGATGTTTGTGTCTGACAGCACACGTCTGAAGTCAGAGGCGCAGACGTCTTGCAGTTCTTCAAGAAGATGTTGAGCAGCTACATCATCCATCATGAGAAGAAGTGAGACGACTCCTCTGCTCTTCACGTGTGTTTCTCTCATGCTGTCAGATGTTCAGCGCTGCTTGTGTCCGTGTTCTAGAATGTTCCGTCAGGTGTGTGGCATTCCGCAGGGATCTTCAGTGTCGGCTCTGTTGTGTAATCTGTGTTATGGACACATGGAGAACTCGCTGCTCAAGCGCTTCCACAAGGGCGGGTGAGATCATCTTTAATGATGTCAGATGTGTCGGACATCACAGCAAGAGGTCAGATGTTCATGAGCTGTGTGTGTGTGCAGGTGTCTGATGAGACTGGTGGATGATTTCTTACTCATTACACCTCATCTGAGTAAAGCCACGGAGTTCCTGACGTATGTTCTCAACGAACACTTCTAATGAAAGATCAGAACAAACATCAGTCTGACACTGATCTCTCTCTGTCTGTCTGTCGGTCAGAACCTTGTTGGCTGGCGTTCCCGAGTACGGCTGTAAAATAAACCCTCAGAAGGTGGCGGTGAATTTCCCGGTGTGTGAGGAGTGGGAGAGGTCAGGGGTCAGCGTGTTTCCGTCTCGTTGTCTGTTCCCGTGGTGCGGCCTGCTGCTGGACACACACACGCTGGACGTGTTTAAGGATTACTCGCGGTGAGATGCTGTGATGTCACATGATGTGATGACGAGGATTAAACATTGAGCACATTCCAGACAGCACTTTGAAAAAACATTGTGTTATATCAAACACTTAAAACTGTGAATGTGATGCTAAGCACTAATCTCACAGTTATTCTGCTTAGACGCTTTCTTAAAATAAAAAGAGAAATGAAACTTTAGCCACAGGTGACAAGGTGAATATGTGAATGCTTCTTTGCTCCACCCCTTTAGCTACGACGGCCTGTCACTGCGCTACAGCCTGACGGTCGGCTCCGCCCACTCACCGGCCACGCTCATGAAGAAACTGCTGTCACTTCTGAGACTCAAATGTACCGACATCTTCATAGACCTCAGGGTGAGAGAGAAACAACATTACTGAACCAACAAAAACATGTCAAATACACAACACGACACATGCGGTACACAAACTACAGTACCGGAGTGAGCTGTGAGAAACTCACTTTGTGTTTGTGAACGTAGATGTGATGTGTTTACAGATGAACTCTGTGGAGGCCGTTTACAGAAGCTTGTATAAACTCATTCTGCTGCAGGCGCTGAGGTAAAACACACACAAGCTACACACACACTACACATGCTACACACACGCTACACACACATCCATACACACACGCTACGCACACACACACACACATCCATACACACACGCTACGCACACACACACACACATCCATACACACATGCTACACACACACACACATCCATACACACATGCTACACACACACGCGCGCACACACACACACGCTACACACGCACACACACGCTACACACACGCACGCACACACGCTACACACACACACACGCTACACGCACACACTCTACACACACACACGCTACACACACACGTCACAATCACTGTATGTGCATTTACCTTGAGAGATTTGTTTGTTAATGAATAAATAGTGATTGTGAATAATAAGTAAACTGAAGCTGATTTGTGTCTTTGGCAAAAGTTTAACAGAAAGAGACATTTGTGTGATTGAGGCTGATGTGTAACCTGACTCGATGTTTGAAGAGTGAATGATTGTGGAAAAAGATTCCATTCCCTGAGAAAAACAACACATTATAACCAACTGTGTGTGTGTGTGTGTGTGTGTGTGTGTGTGTGTGTGCGCGTGTGTGTGTTGTCAGGTTCCACGCGTGTGTGAAGAGTTTGCCGTTGGGACAGAATGTGGACACAAACCCTTCATTCTTTTTAAAGATGATCTGGACGATGGCTCGAGTTGTTAACAAGCTCATACGACACGCAAATAAAGGCAAGTGTCACACACGCTGACACACACACGGACAAGTAGTTGTGTGTAGTTGAGCTGGACAGTGTTGTAGAAGGTGTAGTACACACAAACAGATGTGGGCGATTCCATGCAAATGTCAACCCTATCATGAAAACAAATCAGTTTTTAAACATATTCCTAGTAAACGCACACATAAAAATAGAATGATTTGATGTTCTGTAAGGAGTTTTCTCTTCTCCAGTTGTTGGTCATTATTGCGTCAGGCTTATGCATTTCAGTTAACACTCACAGAAATCCTACAAAGAATGTTGTCTCTTAAAAGCATCCATCCTTTTTGTCACAACCATGCATGTTTATTTTGTTTATTACTTTAAAAAAAAAAGAAAACATGTCCCGTCCAAAAAGCTTGCATGTGTAATACCAGAATGCATTGCAACATGACAAATGAGATGAGAGAAATGACCGTTCAGTCAGGTGTAAAAAAATGAGTTTAGTCTTATTGTGTGTGTGTGTGTGTGTGTGTGTGTGTGTGTGTATGTGCGTGCGTGTGTGTGTGGGAATGTGCGTGCGTGCGTGTGTGTGTGTGTGCGTGTGTGTGTATGTGTGTGTATGTGCCTGTGTGTGTGTGCGTGTGTGTGCGTGTGTGTGTGTGTGTGTGTAGGTCTGGTTGTATAGTCATCCAATGTGTGTAGGTCTGGTTGTGTGTTCATCTGATGTGTGTTTCATGCAGGTCTTGTTGTGGGTTCATCAGACGGTGCGGGTGTGCTGCAGTATGAAGCGGTTCAGTTGTTGTTCTGTTTGGCGTTTGATGTGATCTTCAGACGTCACAGACTTGTGTATCGCTCTCTTCTCCCTCCACTGCACAAGCGTACGTCTGCCTGCACACATCATCATTACTGCACATCTTTACAGTTCTGTTACACTTTCAGTGGTTGCTCACAGATGCATTATGGGTATCATGCAGTTATTGTGTACACGAGTAAAGGTTTGTTCAGTTCAGTTCTTTCTCCTGTTGTTAATGATTGACAGTTTCACAAATATATTCATTCTTGAGTCATTTCAGGAATCAGACAGAATTATCGGACAGTTCACCTGAAAATGATAATTCTGTCATGAATGACTCACTCTCCAGTTGTTCCAAATGTGTATAAATGTCTTTGTTCTGATGAACACAGAGAAAGATATTTGGAAGAATGCTTATAACCAGACAGATCTCAACACCCATTGACTCCCATAGTAGAGAAAAAAAAACAATGGCAGTCAAAAGTGCCCCAGAACTGTTTGCTGTCCTACATTCTTCATAATATCTTCTTTAGTGTTCAACAGAACAAAAATAGTATTTTTTCCTACTATGGTTGTCAATGGGGTCCAAGAATTGTTTGGTTACAAGCATTCTTCCAAATATCTTTTTCCGTGTTCAACCAAACAAAGACATTTATACACATTTGAAGGTGAGTTAATGATGACAGAATATTTATTTTTGGGTGAACTGTCCCTTTAAGCTGAATCTGTAAAAATATATACAGTATAATACTACATTATCATTAGTAGTAGGATTTAATTTATAGTGTATTGTTTTATAAACTCATTTATAGTTTATTGTTTATTTATTGGTATACAGTAACAAATGAACACATCATTAATCTAATGTGATTTTAAAAAGAAACAATAGAAAATTTGGTCTGTGGTGGATGAACGATCATCACTATTACAGATTGTAATTCAGTTTTTTGTGTGTCAGTTCAGTGAAGACGGTGAGTTGTGTGTTTGTGTGATTCAGGGAGAAGACGTCTTCAGCGTGCGCTGCAGGGAATCAGACTGGCTCGAGTTCATCAGGCCGCCACACCCAGAATCCCTCAGGATTTCAAAACCATCAAAACATGAAGGTGAACCATGTTCAGGGATGATGTGTCACATGGGAAAAACACTGACAGACATTTTCCTTCGATGCGTCTCGTTCAGGATCAGACCGGAGCTGTAAATGTGTGATGGGTTGTCATTACGCTCAGGTCTGTGATAAGAGAAGCTTGTAAAGGGTGTTTTTGTCAGCTAAATGAAGAAGGATCTGCTGTTTATCACGAATCACTTCAAGACCGTTGTTATGTTCATCTGATGTTTTCTTCCTGTGTTCTGTACAGAAAATGAATGAAGAATGTTGTTCGGATGACTGAAATCGGACAAAACGTCTGTTTTCCTTCTGATGAACATGATTTGTGTTATGTGAACTCAGAACTGTCGATGTTTTGTCTCTGTGATGTTTGAACACAATCTCATATAGTTTGACTTACTTTGTAAACAAAATGGTTTGTGTAGTAAAATGTTCATATAACCACAAATGTCTGACTTTTATTTTATTAATGTAAAAAGTCAAGCAAAACTGCAATAAAAATAGAACAGCACATGTGAGTTTGATTGATAGTTGAGGGGTTTGATTCCAAAATGAGATGAATACCGTTTTTAACCATTTTCAGAAATCATGTTTTTTTTTAATGATGGTTGTGTTTTCCAGTGAATATCAATCAAACTGCAGTTGGTTAGTGTTGATTTAAGCCATAATGACACAGCTAACTAACACAATAAAAACACCATAACAAAAGAAAAACCATGATTTTTGAAGTTTTTTTAAAATGGAGTTGTCTCGTTTTGGAAGCAAACTCTTCATCTGCACTTAAATGTCTCTCTTTCTCAGTTCTTCTGTTGTGTAGTATTGTGAAGTTGTCTAGTCACTTATACTGTAGTCTGTGCAGATGTGTTTATAATGCTGTCAGTTAGGACTGGGTCTGGTGTGAAGGTGGGGTTGTGGTACGGGTTTGGGAGGGTTTCACTGTTGCGTGGCCGTGTTTGTCGTTTCATCAGTCTGTGTGCGGCCACGATGGGTATAGAGATCACCGGCACAGAGCTCAACAGCACACAGATGGCAAACACCCACGGGGAATACGGCTTCTCCTCCATCTCTGGGAAATTCACCTGCGTGAGAACGCACATCAAATACTTCACAATGACAGGTGACATGCTTCGACTCTTTCACACCATGTGTGGTGTTCCTCTGAGAGAGAAGAAGCATCTTCATTTCTCCTGTGAGACTTCCTGAAGGATTGTGCAGGATAAATCTAAAGGAATCAGTCTTGCGCAGATCAGTCGTCTGTGTTGGATGCGGTTTTGAACTCCTTTAACTCACATATGCAGGGTTCCAGGTGGGGTACGTGGGGTGTTTCTGCACCTGGATGATGATGTAAGCCACCAGAACGACCAATAGCAAGAGAGGACTGACTCCCATCCAGCACACACGCCAGAAGAGGTTTGGTCTGCGGCCCGTCATCATTTCAATATCATCGCTGAAACTGAAACACACTCGCACGCTAGCTTTCATTTGTCTTCTCGCAAAAGTGTATTTAATGAGTTTAATTACCGATCCATTCCGTAGAAGACCACGACCCCGACCAGCTCGAAGAATGCTATGACGAGGAGCGGAACAGAGCCAACGTAACTGTTGAAGATCTCCAGCCAATAATTCCCAGAACCCAGTGTGAAGATCAGAGCCACGAGAAAACACACAACACACATCAAACCTGAGGAACACACAAACACACAGATCAGAGCTGAGGAACACACAAACACAACACACACACACATCAGAGTCATGAGAAAACACACATCAGAGCTGAG
Source organism: Triplophysa rosa (assembly GCF_024868665.1). Lineage (NCBI taxonomy): Eukaryota > Metazoa > Chordata > Actinopteri > Cypriniformes > Nemacheilidae > Triplophysa > Triplophysa rosa. Next base: position 579,229 of record NC_079905.1, read on the forward strand.
GAACACACAAACACAACACACACACACATCAGAGTCATGAGAAAACACACACACACACACAGATCAGAGCTGAGGAACACACAAACACAACACACACGTACACAGCAGACGTGATGAAGGTGTGTGCGTGTGGTGTTGTGGAGTTGTGTAGCTGATGTTTCTGTGCAGTACCTGTGAAGAGTTCTTTTGGGATCCATTTGGGAATCATGTGGAGATCCAGCAGAGGAGTCAGAACTCCCTCCAGATTCCCAAACATGGAGGAGAGCCCCAGACTGAAGAGCATGATGAAGAAGAGCACGGCCCACACCTGTGACCCCGGCATCTCCAGCACAGCCTCCGTGAACACAAGGAAGGCCAGACCCGTTCCTGAAGCACTCTGGGTAACACCACACGGACACATGACTGATCCAGGTCAAAGGAGAAAGCAGAGAGTAGAGGAGGATGTACCTGATCCAGGAAGTTCTTGAGGACACAGAGCTTCAGGTTCAGACCGGACACTTTCTCAGGATCTGATGCGTTCAGCGTCCTCAGCCAGCGGTCGTAGTTCTCAATGGTGATGTTCTGATCTCCGAGGTGGAAGGCGTTCGTCAGATCCAAGATGTTACTGTGACAACGCCAGCTCACCAGTTATTCTCACCTCACCTCACCTCTCAACTCAACTTTATTTATATAGCGCTTTTGACAGTTTTCATTGTTACATGAGACATATGGACTATAAGCAAAACAATCAAAGTTGTACCTGCAAATACAAGAAAAAGGTGAAAACACAGAAGACAGACATACCCACAAACTCCGCACACACAATATGC
>NC_079905.1:582537-600037 GCF_024868665.1 Triplophysa rosa
TAAACGATGCTCCAGGCCGAAGCCAAACACACCACCAGCCACCACTGCAGAGAGCCGCTCTCCTCGATGTCTGGAGTGATGTTCAGAGTCTTTCTGTACCAGAAATAATTCACCGGTGTGCTGAGAACACACTCCTGCACATAACCTGAGTCAAACATCACGTTACACTGAAAAACACTTTCACTACAAACTGACACAAGAACTAAAGAAACACTTTGATTATTATGCTGACAGGTAAATCTTGCTCAAAGCATCAATAATACAACAATAGAAGATCAGAATACATTTCATGTGTGTGTGTGTGCGTGCGTTACAGTCATGAAAGTCATGATTCTCTTGTGCGTGTTGTTTGTGTTTGTGTACCTGTGAGGTTGTCGTTTACAGGACACTGACTCCAGGGAAGAGGCTCCTGAAACGAGTGAAAGAAGTACCACAGAACCCACGCCAGAATGGTGTTATAGAACAAACCCACCAGGAATGAGATGATCATCGACGCCACACCTGTCAACACAACATCATCTTCAGCTGAAATATCACAGACTCACCGAGGGCTCGGGTTTGATGACATCAACATCATTTTGTGTTTCCTTCAAACTCAAATGCAGAGTGTTCTGGTCGACATGTAAAGGTGAATATATATATATATATATCTGAAGAGTTTGGTTCCAAAATGAGATAACTCAAAAAATACAGCTAACTAACACAATAGAAACATGATTTTTGATTTTTTTTAAATGGAGTTATCTCATTTTGGAACCGAACTCTTCATATGTGTATGTCGAATTTCTTTTCGTTTCCATCTAAAGAATGTTAGCAGTTTGAAGTCATTGTTAAACGTCTTCACGAGAAAATGTGCAACAATCCCACAATGATTCACAAAACATCCATTACAGTCAGAGTCTGTTACTTGTTATTATGCATTAACATGAGCGGACAGACTCCTTTAGTTCTGGATCTACATCAGTCTGTCACGATGACATCACACCGCTCACTCACCCACTCCACCCAACAGAGGAGAGATTGAGTGCCAGACCCCGATGCTGCCCATCCTCAGACTCTGACCTATGGCCAGCTCCAGATAGAGTAACGGCAGACCCTCAAACACCAGAGCGATCAGGTACGGGATCAAGAACGCACCTGACACACACACAACACAAGACTTGATGCAAAACTAACAACTTTGCAAAGACAAAAATGAGCAGCGTTTGAGGATTAAAAGACGACAAAAGCACGCACATCAACCTCAAGTGGGCGCTCGAACAAAACAAAACAAATAAAGTAAATTGTATAAATAAGAATGAAGTAAATTGTATGTAATAAAGAAAATGGTATATAAGTCGACACACCAAAGCTTCAAAAATATAAAAAATGTATTATTTAAAAGCCTGTGTGCTCGAAACGTCACGCGCCATGCGAAAGTCTTTTAATTCATACATTTTTGATATTTTTGGAGCTTTGGTGTGTCGATTTATATATACAACCCTGTTGAAAAAACCGCATATGCTGGGTTAGGCCCGATTCACATTTGGCGCCTCTTCCTCTCTTCAAATGACCCGCGGTGCACGCGCGGCACTACGAAAAGTTGAACTATTTCCATCTCGATGCGGCGCCGAGAAACGCGTCTACATTTAAAATAACGAATATGCGCGCGGAAAAGACGCCAAATGTGAATTGGGCCTTAGGTATGTTTTGATGCTGGTTTGAGCTGGTGAGGAACCAGCACTTGACCATCTTAAACCAGCACAAACCAGCATCAAAACATAACCCAGCATGTGCTGTGTTTTTTTCCACAGGGAAGTCTTCAGCATTTGAGGATTGAAACATATTTGAAATATTGCAAATAAACACACGCACAGATGTAATAATGATGATAATCATCAGAGAAGACGAAGAATCAGCTGTAGATTCTGTCAATAAAACATGAGGTATGTGACCAGTACGCTCTTCAAAATAAACGTTTTGGAAGCAAACTCTTCATCAGTATTCATTGGTTTTGAATCTGTTTGTAGTGTTATTGTGTTGATTTCAACTTCAATCCTGAAATGACAGATGACGCACCTCCTCCGTAAATCTGGCACAGGTATGGAAATCTCCAAACATTCCCGAGTCCCACAGCGAATCCAATACAGGTGAGCAGATACTGAACCTTATTGTCCCACTTGGGTCTCTGTTGAGTGTGATGAGAGTTGGTGCTGGACGTGTCCATCCTGATGATCAGATCTGTGTGTGGGAGCTGCGCTGTGGCTTATATACCGACGGTGTGTGTGTGTTATCATTCACACATTCCATTTAAATGTGTCCTGCAGTTTAATGTGTAACCCCTGTGACTTCACCCAAAACACTGTGTTTACTGTAAAAACACACAACTCCAGATGCAGAGGTCGCCTGCTATAATATTTATCATGCAGAATCAGTTTTTATGTGGATAATGTTAAAAACAAAAGTCCTTTTGTTTCGCTCCATCGCTCGATCAGAAATTCAGATTTATTTATATAGCACATTTACAATGTTTAATTGTTTCACAGCAATTTTACATAAACAATTTTTTTACACAAAATCTGCTAAATTAATAGAACACATGTGTAAAATACAGCAGTATATATAGAGTACATACAGAAAAGAATACAATAAATGGTTTTAATGGGCGTTTTATTTCAAATGAATGATTCCCTTTTCTGTAGGGTTGGGAATTTTCCGGTTCTGGTTCTGCCTAACAATTCCCGGTTCCACGAACTGTTCTAACTGTACTAATGCTTGTCCATCCGTCACATGATGTTTCAGTAATATTCTGCTTTACAATGTCAAACTAAGCAGGAATAAGATGATTGGCTGAATAGTCCCTCAAGGGTTCAGCATGTTGGTCATTAAACCTAAATAAATACAAAAATACAATGAAATGTTTTGATAGAAAGCATTTTTATAGATACATTCCCAATGCACACACAGCATAAAGTGATGTTTGATATGATGATGATGAGGAGGAGGAGGAGGAGGAGTGTCAGTGCAGGTGTGTCACAGCGCCCCCTTCTGTCATCTGTCTGCACATGCAGTGAGTGCAGTTGCTGATTAAATCAGTTTGTCTCTCTGAAAGACATCAAGAAAATCAACACTACTGTATTTAACATGCTCTAAAATAGCCGTATAAGTGCGTCACCTATAAAAAGTGTCTGGGATAGTATTCATATTCAGATACCGTGAGTGTAGTTTTATGTTCAAGGTCATAGTTGGCCACAGCTTGTGCAACTCAAAGACGGTAATAAATCAATATGACAAACAGTGAACTATACGGTCAGAATGTTCGATCCTCTCCTGAATGTTTCATTCATCCTCTGCATCATTAAAGTGTTAAGAGTGTAAATACTGAATGTGATTGTCCTGCAGAAACCACTGATCCTGGTTCAGTCTGCGTTTATAGATGGTTAGTACTATCATAAATTCATGTGACATGACTGGATATCAACCACTGGTTAATAATTAAGTAGGTGAAAGCTTGGGTTTGTGAAATATTACTTTTCTGTTTGAATTGTATATCATTTTGATAATTGTTTATGAGTTGTGAACATTGTGTGTGTGTTAACAAGTTTGTGATTGACACCTCTTGTGTGTGTGTCGTGTGTGATTATAAACGTGTACCCCATAATCCATCACAAGAGCCCTTCCCTCTTGTCCAGCACACAGGGACATTGACCGCAATCTCTATTACGACACAATCTGATCATCATTTATTAATGAAAGATGAGAGCCGTCACATGTTTAATAAAGACAAGACCACAGGACTGCTGAAACTATTAATATACAGTTCCAGTCTTCTGTTTCGTGATTGGTCAACAGTGACATTCTTCAATCAAACCGTTCATGTAATAAAGACTATTAAACTGTCCGTTTATTGATTTATTCATTCATTCGGTACAGTAGCTGTGTATTACACACACGTGTAGTATAAGAGATATTATATGATCATCCGAATGTATATTATCCTATAGATTACACGAATCCAACATTTTCTCTTCCTACTTATACATGACACACATAATACAAGATGTAAGAGACGTCAAAAGAGCCCAATGTCTGACATCATTCAGATTTTCCATCATTTGGTTTGAAAGTGAAGACACAGATCCACAGGTCACTGTCTCAGAAACAGGCGTCATTTATTGTGAGGTTTTAACACTCATCTGAAGTTTCTCAGAAAGGCTGACGGTCATCTCTGCCTCGAGTTCATGTTCTCTTGAGCGGAAACATTTCCACAGATATTTAAAGATGGCCACTCCGGGGATGAGCAGACCGGGAACACCGGCCAGTACGAAGATGATGCCATTGATCCAGTCAGGGTATGTCAACTTTTTAAGGGTTGGAAAATTCATCTGGAGACAAAGAAAGAAAGAAAGAAAGAAAGAAAGAAAGGTGAGTCTGTGTACTGAACTAACGCTCTCTCTCTCAGACAGATGTGATTGATTACAGAACATCAGTGAAGAATGAACGTGTGATGTACCCAGTGAGGATCCCACACAGTGTACGTGAGCTGTTTATTGACTGTAGTTATGAAGTAAAAGATGAGAATGATCAGAATGAGGAGAGGACTGAGAAATCTCCAGCACATCTGCCAGAATAGATTGGGTTTGTGGCCCACCATGAACTCAATGTCTCTGTTGAACCTGAAAGAGAAACAAGACCACAGACTTGTTGTAGAAGGGAAAAAGTGTTACAGACCGAAAAAACATGTGTGTTGCTTTCCAACACTCTTAATAAAAGGGGCTTCGAAAGAAGAACCTTTAACATCTGAAGAATCTTTCTGTTTCACACAAGGTTGTTTGTGGGGAAAGAAGGTTCTTCAGATGATAAAAAGGTAAGAAAGAGACGCTTCTTTAAAGAGCCTTGGACTGAATGATTGAAAATGGTTCTTCCATGGCATCGCTGTGAACAACCTTTAAGCACCAAGAGTGTATGAGTAAGTTTCCTCTTGAAGTCTGAAGTTTTCTCATCTTATTGACTCATGATGTCAACCAATGATGAGGATTTTCAGTTGAATGATTTGCAGATGTTTTTGTGTTGTTATGTGTGTGTGGTGTATCTCAATACAATATACTGCTTTTCAGTTTTCCCTTTTTTTATTAAGATGTATGTAAAGCTGCTTTGCAACAATGAAAAATGGTGAAAAGCGCGATATAAACAAAATGGGTTAATGGAATGGTGTTCTGTATGGTACCTGTCGATGCCATAGATGTAAACCACAGCGATGATCTCACAGAGAGCGATGACCAGCAGAGGAATAGAGCCGGCGAATCCATCGAACAGAGTCAACCAGTAGTTTCCAGACGACTGAACGAATATAAGAGCCACGAGGAAAGACACCAGACACGTCAGACCTGAAACACACCACACGAGAGAGCTCAGAGAACATTCATCATACATCACACACCGAGATCATGTGTGTACCTGTGAAGATCTCTTTAGGCCACGTCTTAGGAAGAACATCGAGGTCCTGAAGCGGCACCACCACCCCCTCCATGTTGCCGAACATGGTGGACAGTCCCAGACAGAAGAGCATGATGAAGAAGAGAACGGCCCACAGAGGAGACACCGGCATCTTGGTGATGGCCTCGGTGAAGACGATGAAAGCCAAACCCGTGCCCTCCACACCCTGAACAAGCAACACACTCACGCAAACGCAAAACTCAAGATGATGAAGGAAACGAAACGAAACGACGTGTGTGAACACCTCACTGAGAAGAGTCTGCAGGTCACAGGTGTTCAGCTTCAGTCCAGCGATCGCTTCTGATGATGTCATGTTGAGATGATGGAGGACGTTACCATAGTTACCGTCTGTGACGTTTCCCTCCGGAAGATCAAACGCATTCATCAACGTCAACATGTTCCTGTGAGAGGTTTTGGGAGATTGACTTTCAGCATTCTTATCGAAAAAAGAACTTTGTCCAAGTGTGCTAGAGCTAAAGAGAGTCTTCGTGCTATTAGGGGCGATTCACATTTCGTATCTAAAACCGCGTGGAAAACGCCGCTTTCTCACTTCAAACGACCCGTCGCTCGCTATTTCTGCGTGCCTGCCGCGTGTCTACGTTTAAAATAACAAAGTTGCGTGAGCGAAAGACACCAAATGTGAGTCGGACCTTAAGATCTTTGAACATACAGTCCGTTCTTTCGTATTTGGCGCTCGTTTGAACGGTGTCTCTGAGTACAAATACGAAAAAACGCATACGAAACTTTCGGACTTTATGTGAAAAAGACCTTACGTTACTGGCAAACCTGCTGCAAAATTACAGCAAAGTTTAACAGTGTATATATATGACCTTGTATTGCTATAATGAAGTATTCCAAGTGTACTTGACTTGTAGTTAAAGTTGTAGTTTGAAGTAAATAAAACGTGTAAAATTGATCTTCTCTGTAAACATATACGGTATCATAGGAATTTACTTCAAATCTACTTCAAGTACACTCAAACCATGTCTACACCGGATGTGGTGCGATGCGATTCCACGCGACAAAAGACAATAAAACGCATTAGAATCCATTATAACTTTACATTTTGTCCACACTGGATGCGGCGCAGTGCGACGTGAGAATCCCATCACTAGAACAAGCCACGTGTCGTGTCGGGCCCCGTCCGGTGTAGACACGGTGTCAAACCTATGTTTCAACTACAACAACTCATACCTAAATAGAAGCAAAGCAAAAATAATATATCAATAGTGAACAAAGTTCGTCGTATGATGTTAAGTTCACCTAAAGAAAATGTACAAGTATACTTGCAGTATAAACACTACTAAACTCGTCTTTTACTGAGAGTATACTTCAGTTCAATGTCTACCTTCATGAAGTCAAAAGTGTGCCACAAGTATTGAAGTGCCGGTACAAATTAAAAATGCAATTGTAAACATAGCTATGTACTCAAAGTTTACTACCTATATAGTATACTTAAAAGTACACTTTTATGAACTTAAAAAAATGACCATTTCAGTATCAAGTAGTATTGAAAAAAGTACATTGATATTTGTATATTCACTGCATAATAGTACACTAGTATACTGAAATATACTTTAAAGTATACTTGAAGTCAAGTTAAGTGTTCTAAATCAAATCAACTTGAAGTGTTGTTTGTCATAAGGGTTAACATGTTGTTGGCAGGTTTGTGTGATGCATACTGGCCTCTTCAGACAGTGGTCATATTTCTCTGTGGCTCTGAAGCCGATGATGGAGTAAATGACAGTGGCGGAGTACACAGACGTCAGGCCGTTGATCACAGAGATGGTGACGGCGTCCCGCTCACAGTTATTACTGTTTGAGGGTAAAACATGTGACACGTGAAGCTGCTGCTGGGGTTGATGTTTGGTGTCATTTCTTTCTTTCGGACTTACTGAACAGGGTTATAACTGGAGAATGAGATGAGACCACCAAACGCCAGAGAGAACGAGAACAACACCTGAGCTCCAGCGTCCAGCCACGTGGCCGGTTTCATTAACTCATTCACCTGAACACACGTGTGACAGCACATACATCAGACCTCTCTGTGTGTATGTGTGTGTGTGTGTGTGTGTGTGTGTGTGTGTGTGTGTGTGTGTGTGTGTGTGTGTGAGACTGACTGTACACAATCACTGCTTAATTTGATCGACATACATCTGGAGTGAAGAGGAAGAGGATTCCGTTCTGAGATCCTTTAAGAGTCAACGCTCTGATCAGGAAGACGGTGAGGACGGCGTACGGTAACGTGGAAGTGATGTACACGGCCTGGACAGAGCAGGATCAGAGTTCAGCCGTGAGGAAGATTTCATCATACGAAGGTCATGTGTTTCTTACCTTTCCTGTTGTCTCGATGCCTCTGATACAGCAGACGTACAGCACGGTCCAAGCACACAGCGAACACAACACCAGCCACCACTGCAGACCACCCGAGTCCTCGATCGACGCCGAGCTGTTCAGAGTCTGTCTGTACCAGAAATAATCCACCGCTGAGCTGCCGGAACATTCTGATTCCAGACCTGCAGAGAGACTCAGAACATCATCCATAGACATCCCTACAGTATGCATACTACAACAGCCATGAACATAATGACAGACCCTTGTCATCAGAACATGATTTTGACACGTATGTACCGGTTCCGTTGGCATTGACAGGACACTGACTCCAGGGCAGCGGGTGCTGAAGAGAGTTGAAGAAGTACCACATGACCCAGGCCATGATGGTGTTATAGTACACCCCCACCAGAAACGACACCAACATAGCCGAGATGCCTGAAAACACATCACCACCACATCTATTCAATGATCTTAAAGGTTTCATATCGGAGTAAAGTCTCATCTGTGTCTCAGATGTTTCGAAATCTGACAGATGTGTCTTTCATCAGAGTTTCAGAAGAGATGTCAACAGTGTGAGCTCAGATTTGTCTCGTCTGCCATCAAAAGTCAATATTATTGAAGATCTCAGTGTGAACTCAAACATTTCTCATCAAATTGACTCAGATGATTTCTGAACTCTTCATGTGTTTACACAATTACATTTTAAGAGAAACATCTGAGACTTAAGTCGATGCTTTAATGAAACACAACGGTCATCGAATCTCTTGAGCTGTGATAGAGAAACCTGTGAGCAATAATGGCTCACCCACTCCGGCTAAATAAGGGTTAATGGCGGTCCAGACTCCAACGCTGCCCTTCCTGAGTCTCTGACCGATGGCAAACTCCAGATGAAGAAGAGGAATTCCCTCCAGCACCAGAAGAATCAGGAACGGAATCATAAAAGCTCCTGAAACATCAGAACACTCGGATATTACTCTCTAGATCATGTCGGGTTAAAGGATCTTTATAAATAATCAGATGTTCTATAGATTGACAGATTGTCATTTATTTAAAAAAAGAAATATTGTTATTTTACTTTTGATCTGACATGAGTGATTTCTTAAAGGTCCAGTGTGTCATTTTATGGAGGACCTATTGACAGAAATGCAGTATTATATACATACTGTAACAATGTGTTCAGAGGTGTATAAACACCTTACGTAATGAAGCGTTATGTTTTTATTGTCTTAGAATTAGCTTTTTTTTTGTCTATATACACAGCAGGCCCCCTTGCATGGAATTCACCATGTTGTTTCTACAGGAGCCCTAAACGGACAAACTGCTCCACAGAACGCATTTTGTAAATACGTTATCTCCTTTGGGAAAGAAGCAAAAATGTGCCGACTTGTTTGTCCTGTGTCAGTTGCCGTCGTGCTTCGAAAGAGAGGGGTTGAGTGAGCCATTAGTTGCAATTCACAACCTCACCACTAGATGCCGCTAAAATCTCCACACCGCTCCTTTAAAGTATTATTCTGTGATTAAAGTGATACTTCACCCAAAAATGAAAATTCTGTCATCATTTACATCCCTTCGAGTTGTTCTAAATCTGTATAAATCTGATGAACACAGAGAAAGATATTTGGAAGAATGCTTATAACAGACAGATTTTGCCCCCCATTGACCCCAGAACTGTTTGCTGTCCTACATTCTTCAACATGTCTTCTTTTGTGTTCAACAGAACTAAAAAAAATGATAAAGTAATTTTCCTACTATGGGAGTCAATGGGAGTTGAGATCCGTTTGGTTACAAGCATTCTTCCAAATATCTTTCTCTGTGTTCATCAGAACAAAGACATTTATACACGTTTGGAACAACTACAAGGTGAGTACATGATGACAGATTTTTTGGGTGAAGTATCACTTTAACTGATGAACTCCAGCAGGTTATTAAATGACTGTTTAACCTGTCAGTTAATCATACAATGACACGTTTCTTTCTCATTTCACTTCTTTTAGAACGTTTTTACATGTCTGTATAGATTCATCTTTCAAACTTTAAATTTCATTATCTGACAACAGTATTGAACACACAGTATACATCTGACATGAATGCACTGTTGTTGTTTTATATCCCGACAGGATTAATATGATTAATAGTGAAGTGAATAATAATGATAAACGAGCCGAACCTCCTCCGTGACTCTGACACAGGTACGGGAATCTCCAGACGTTCCCCAGACCCACACAGAAGCCCACACAGGTCAGCATGTATTGAGTTTTATTGTCCCATTGAGGTCTCTCTCCAGCCTCCTCTTTCTCAATCCTCTCCAGCTCAGCGTGAGACGGGATCCGCTGGTCCAGACCCGGGTTTGGAAGCTTCATCCTCATGTCCTCTGTTTGTGAGTGAATGTTGTTCAGTGCGTGTGAAGTGTTTGTTCAGCAGATCTTCACTGATGCTGGTTAATACATCATGACCATTAATGAATGAGCGTCGACTCAGATTAACCTCCATTAACCATGGTTTTCTCTATCATGGAATGCTCATTGAACCTAAGCAACTAAACGTAATTGACCTTTTGTTTGTTTGTAATAGATGTTGTTTACTAATCAACTAAATGTTGGGACAGATTAAATAAACGTGACCTGAGTGCAGTTGTGTAGCTGTTCAGATCGGATTTAATGTTACACATAACGGATCTTACAAATAACGACATCACACTTTGATACACATACATTGACTTTATCACTTATTTGCGACTATAAAATAGCTTATCAGAATAATAGAATAGAATATATACATATTTGAATGCCATTGAACATGTCTGCATACAACGAAATTTGTATATAAATGTGTGTAATATTTCATTATAATATGTTAATATTTCTACAGTATAGGTAGAATGTACAGAAACACGGACAGGTCTCAGAAGCTTCAGTTTAGTGTCAGCTGGATGTTTTGTGGCGGTTTTCTTTACAGTAGGTATTCAAAGAAGGAAAGATTCTTAAGATAGTTTGTGCAGAAGTTGAGTCTGGTTTGTACAAAAACAGATGCATGTCGACAACAACACAGAAACGCATTAGTATCATTTACAGCTCAGTGCATTATTATGTTTGTAAACTTGTGTAAATATCATTTATCATTAAGAGAGAGACACTGTACACACAATACTGTTCAAAACTCCGTACAACCATGAAACCACACAAATGCCACTTTGTGACTGAAGAAATCCAAAATAAATACAACTTCATCTTCACTTGTCTTTAAAACACACAGGAATGTTCTTATTTTATCCAGCAGTAAATCTCTTATTAACTGATTCTTTTTTATAATTCAGTCCAAGTCATCCATTTACAAACATTAAATAGAATAGAAGTTTTTTCTTGAGAGCAATGTTATATTCAGAGGCATGGTTTTGAACAGTGGTGTTTCACTGATGTCAGATCACTTCTGTGTTTCATGTCATGCGTGTTCTCTCGTCTGAATGTAAAGCGGTCGTGAGTATGTCATGTGCGTGTGTGCGATGTTTGTTTAGCTGTGATTGTCTGAATGAACTGTAGTAATGCTCGTATCGCTCTTGTCTGCTTCATCACTCATGTGGATTCGAGCAGACATGGAGCTGATGGCTTCTGCTGTGTGTTTCTCTTTCTTGCAGCAGTGTTTCTGGATGAGTTTGTACAGCGCCACACCGGGAATAAACAACGCTGGCACTCCAGACAAAAGAAAGATGATGATGTAAATCCATTTGGGGTAATTCAGTGTGACCAGAGCGGGAAAATTCACCTGTAAATATAAACACAACATAACATCTGAGAGAGAGGAATGCTTTATAATGTCTGATGTTTAAAGTCCCCATGAACAGGAAGTTGCGATCGTTTTTACTTCCCTATTTTGACACATTTCCGAGTGAAAAGGAATTTCAAAGGAGAAAATGAGTGGGCGTGGCTTGCGTTTTTCACTGCGAATTGATTGGAAGTGAAAAAACAGCTGTTGAATTTTGAAATGGAACTGGCAGCAGACTGACAGCTGAAGGGGAGGAGTTAACGGATGCTCCGCCCAAGCCGTCTTATTTACGTCATTTGAGATGCAGTCATTTCAGGGCGGAAGTGCATTTTCAGATTTTGAGGGTACACATTTATAAACTATTTACCAAAAACGCTGCAATATTTCACGAAAAAATAAGAATAGGCTTTTTTAATTTCACTGGGACTTTAAAAGCATTTGGACAAATTTGACAATAAATATGCTAACTGCGCTAAATTGATTGATTCTAGTTTACCATTAATTCCACAGAGCCTTTATATATATATATATACAGTATATTTGTGTTTAAAGGGCATTTTGTCTTCAGACATCTTCTGTTTGTTAGGATGTACTCTAGGACACACAGAGTCTATATGAATGAAAGTGTGTGAAGTGTATGAGATGTAAATGATGTTTACGTACGGATTCAGGGTCCCAGGCGATGTAAGTGAGGTCTTTGCTTACAGTGGTAACAAAGTAAAAGAGGAAGATGACCAGCACCACCAGAGGACTGATGAATCTCCATGTGGCCTGCCAGAAGATGTTGGGCTTGTGTCCGATCATGAACTTTATATCATCATTGAACCTGCTCACACACACGTATGTCTTGAACATTTCTTTCTGTGTTTTTTTACAAATCTGTGAATGCTCTACTTTTTTATTGAATTCCAAGTGTTTGAAATGTAAAAGTACATTTCTGTGTTTTATATTGACCTGTCAATGCCATAAATGTAAGACACAGCCATCATCTCACAGAAGGCGATGATCAGCAGAGGAATAGATCCAGCGAAACTGTCGAACAGAGCCAGCCAGTAGTTCCCAGAACCCTGAGCGAATATAACAGCCAGACCAAAAGAGGCAAAACACACAATCCCTAAACACACACACACACACACACACACACACACACGTGTCACATCATGTGAAAACTTCTTCAATGAAGTGGGGATTTCTTCCGTGTACCTGTGAAGATCTCTTTAGGCCATCTCTTTGGGAAGATGTTGAGGTCCTGAAGCGGCACCACCACCCCCTCCACGCTGCCGAACATGGTGGACAGTCCCAGACAGAAGAGCATGATGAAGAAGAGAACGGACCACAGAGGAGACACCGGCATCTTGGTGATGGCCTCGGTGAAGACGATGAAAGCCAAACCCGTGCCCTCCACACCCTGTCATCACGTCAGATGTGAAGCAAGAACATTTACACCCCGACACGTGCAGAAGCTTTGTTTTATAGATGAAGAACGCAGACCTGACTGAGGAACGTCTGCATGTCACATGTCCTCAGACCGAGTTCCTGAAGAGCGTCTGGAGCTGTGCTGTTCAGATTCTGAATGAACCAATCATAGTTGGTCTCTGTGATGTTTCCCTCGGGAAGATCGAACACATTCAGCAGCGTCAGAATATTCCTACACACACAAACACAACACGGCGCTGCTAAAACACAACTTTAGTTCACCTTAAAGGGACAGTGCACCCAAAAATGAAAATTCTGTCATCATTCACTCACGCTCATGTCATTTCATACCTGTATAAATTAGAGTCATCTTCAGTTCCAGGACATCATTCACTAGGAAGAATTAAATGGTAGTCCAAGGTGCCCGAGAACATTCTTCAAAGTATCTCATTAGGTGTTCAACAGAACAACAACAACAAAAAAGGTCCTACTATGGTAGTGGATGATGCCCCAGAACTGAAAATTGCTCACATTCTTCCAAATATCTTTCTCTGTGTTCATTGGAACAAATAAATGTATCCAGGTTTGAAACAACCTGAGGGTGAGTAAACGATGACCGATTTTTCATTTTTAAAACACAACCGATGGGAATGAAACACAAACCCGTTGAGACAGTCATCGAATCGCTCTGTTGCCCTGAAGCCGATGATGGAGTAGATGACAATGGCAGAGTAGATGGATGTCAGACCGTTAATGATTGAGATGATAACAGCGTCCTGCTCGCAGTTATTACTGTAACGACACAGATAAGACACATGAAGGTCAAGAGAAGAGAATGAGTTCAGATTGATGGGCTTACAGTACTCACTGTACAGAGTTATAGCTGGAGAAAGAGATGAGACCTCCAAACGCCAGAGAGAAGGAGTAAAACACCTGCGCACCTGCGTCCAGCCACGTCGACGGGTCTAACAACTCGTCCAACTGAACACAACAAAACCACCAGAGAACAAATGAAGAGTTTGCTTCCAAAATGACATGACTCCGTTTTTAACATTTTTCAAAAATCATGTTTTTATTTTGTAATCATGTTTTATTGTGTTAGTTAGCTGAATTTTGAGTTTTAACCAAGTTTTGATTGATTTTATGCACAATAAAAAAACATGATTTTAGAAAAAAAATCAAAACGGAGTTATCTCATTTCTCATCTCTTCAAATATCTCTTTAAAGTGACAAACGTTGAGAAATCTTTCCTCTTTTATTTAAACCCTGCTGAACCCCACTGACTTCCATCGCATGAAAACCATGGAGACATTTCTCAAAATATCTTCTTTCGTGTTCCACTCGCATACAGATTTTGAATGAATGATGACAGAATTCTGGTGAGCTTACGTCTGGTGTGAACAGGTACTCGATTCCTCTGACGGAACCTTTGAGGGTCAGACCTCGGATCAGGAAGATGGTCAGAACCACATACGGCAGAGTGGAGGTGATGTAGACGGCCTGAAGAGAATGAAGGGTTGAGATCTGTACAGCAGTGCTCTTTGTTCTCGTGATATACATGTCAGATGGTTTGATCTCATCTGATCTCAGAAACATCCGCATGCAGACATCTGACGCGAGACATCACTCTTGAAACTGTTCACTCAGGGTCATTTCGGATGGATGTGATCTGAAGATGTCTTGGATTTATTTGAAGAGTTTGGTTCCAAAATGAGATTACATTTTTCAAAAATCATGTTTTTTATTATGTTATCATGTTTTTATTGTGTTAGTGAGCTGTATTTTTTGAGTTATTATGGCTTAAATCAAAACAAACCAACTGCAGTTTGATTGATATTAATTGGAATGCACAATAAAAAAAACATGATTTTTTATTTTTTTTAAACGGAGTTATCTCATTGTGGATCCAAACTCTTCATATAGACGTTATTCTGGGTCAGTCTTATTGCTCATTTACAAACCTCAGGTTCGTGTTAGTGTCTGTATATTTACAAGGCTGATGATAATGATTGAAGTGATGTTTGCTTGTCTGTGTCCATGTGCTGCTAATAAATGACAGCGTGGCTGCGTCTGAGATCACATACTGTGACAGTAGTACTGAATGTGAATTAGTATCTACCTATCGGCCGTTAAAACACTACGTTCTATATAGTATGAGTGGGTGTAGTATGAATAGATTTGGACAAGCTGCGTCCGCCATGTTTTATGGTCATGTGACCCGTATGCTCTTTGACATATGACGTATTAACAACAACCTACACGTGAGAGTTGAGAAAAACATCATTTAGTCACGAGAAATCGGTTTATTGCCACTTACGTTAAAAACGGACGTCCGCCTTAAAGTTTTCCGCTATATTTATTTGATTTACTTTTGAAATGTGACCGTTGCTCAGCTCCCGTGGCATCATGGGATAGAGACGTGTCCATCCGATCCACACTCACCAATCTCAGAGGAAGTAGTAGACCATCCGGGTATTTCTCGCCTACTGTTTTTTGCATACTGAGGTTTCGGACATACTACTCATGACTCATGCTCATTTTCGCCTACTATATAGTATGGAAGTAGGCGATTTCGGACGCAGCCCGTGACTTTATCGCTTCAGTTCACACCACACACTGTCACCGCTTGACACTTTGAACTGTTTTCCTTTGAGTGCTTAATGATTATTAATGTGTGATGCACCTGCGGAGCAAAACGTTCATATCGGGTTTATGCTGTGGTTACAGTAGGCATGAAATTAAAAATAATTATAATTGTTTTACACAGCGGTGAAGTATTTATTATAAATTATTTATCCGTGCGCATCATTATTTTAAGAATCTAATCTATAGGTGTAATCTTTAATCAAAAACGTTAACCTCCTCCCCCTCTCGATCTCGAAACGACCTCGCTTCATGAGGAATGGCGCGAGGGCGGGGCTGCAATGAGTGACAGATTGCAAACTGGCGTTCAAATCTTTCACCTTTTAACGATCCAATCAGTTGTCTGATGAAATGAAGTCCCGCCCTACATTTTTTCTCATTTTAAAAGTCGTTTCACGGGCTATGTCCGAAATAGTCCCCTATACCCTAATCTAGTGCTAATTGTATAACTATAACTGGAAAGCTTTCCGCAACATCTCGCGAGACCCGAGCAAAAAGTCTCATGATATATCCAGAACGTGACGCATGACCCCTTGAAAGCGGTATTCAAGATATTGTGGGTTCAGTGTGCGTGAAGGGCGTTTTTAAGACATTGGACAGACTTGCGATCTTACTTCCTGTCGCGTGCACGCGCTCTTAAATGGCCGCAAGTGGGGGTATTTGTACACAGCCAACTTGGACATTATTGAGTGCACTCATTCAATCCCGTGATGCATCATAATAACGAGTGTACAACCGACGTTCACTCACGGCTAGCTGCTAGCCATCTATCGTGATGCTCGCGCTGAATGAATTCCCGCGTCTCGGCAGAAGATGGCGCCCGTTTGGGCAGGCGTAGGCGTTAGCTAATGTCATTTATTGTAATTATATGGCGAGATTTTGCACCACTCCCGGCCGTAGCTGATCCCTTCTAGGAACAACCTCGTTTCCACTCGGGTATTTACGTCACGATGCGGAAAGAACTTCCGTTTCATGCCGACTTCAAAAGAATTCAGAATAATGATGAAAAGAAAAGAAAGAAGCCTTTCAACATTTTCTTTTAAGAACCCAAATGGTTGTTGGATGGTGTGTATGCACCTTGCCGGTGGTCTCGATTCCTCTGATACAGCAGACCCACAGCAGCGTCCAGGCACACACCAAACACACCACCACCCACCACTGCATTCCTCCAGTCTCTCCGATAGATGACGTGGTGTTCAGCGTCTCTCTGTACCAGAAGTAATCCACCGGAGAGCTGCGTGCACATTCAGACACCAGCCCTGTCACACACACACACTTTTATTTATACACCAACTTCGTTTCGGTAACGCTGATGTCATGCGCGTCCGTGTGTACCTGAACGATTCTCATTGACAGGACACTGACTCCAGGGCAGCGGGTCCTGAAAAGAGTTGAAGAAGTACCACATGACCCAGGCGATGATGGTGTTATAGTACACCCCCACCAGAAACGACACCAACATAGCCGAGATGCCTGAAATCACAGTCAGTTTACACGCCTCACTGTTGAACAAACGTGATCCGTATGATCTCATACTCACCCACTCCGGCTAAATAAGGGTTAATGGCGGTCCAGACTCCAACGCTGCCCTTCCTGAGTCTCTGACCGATGGCAAACTCCAGATGAAGAAGAGGAATTCCCTCCAGCACCAGAAGAATCAGGAACGGAATCATAAAAGCTCCTGAAACAGGTGAGAAGAAACAGTTTCATCCAATTAATGACAAACGATGACAGTGATTTTGATATCTGGTAATATATTTTGTTAAAGCAATGAAATGTATATGTGATTTGAAGGATAACATCTACTCTCTATTAAAGGATCCTCATCCTCATTAAATGAAGCCCCGACAGAAGATGAAGTGTTGTGTGTTTT
>NC_079905.1:605037-615529 GCF_024868665.1 Triplophysa rosa
ATCTGTCCTTCACTTAACACATCTCTTTTGTCCAGGATAGTTAGCGTTCTGTCATCATTTACTCATCCTCAAGTTGTTCCAAGCCTGTATACATGTCTTTGTTATGATGAACACAAAGGAAGATATTTGGAAGAATGTCCGTAACCAAACAGATCTCAGCCCCCCCCATTTACTGCCATAGTAGGGAAAATAAATACTACGGGAGGGATGAGATCTGTTTGGTTTGGTTTTAGATTTGTATGTTTAGAGGAACAAAGTAGGGCTGTGCAATTAATCGAAAATAATTGTAATCGTCAATTTTGGCCTTCAACAATTACAAAACCAAAATAATCGACGTAAAACGATCATTGTGCCGCATTCCATTTTGCAAGGATCCTCTCTTTTCTTGTGGTATAAATCCACAGCGCACCCCCTTCTTTTACAGTTGTTCAACTGTGCTATTTATTTACATTTATTATTCAGTTGAATTCACAGTTTAAAAGCCAAGTTTTTCTATTTTTCTATGTTGTTTTAAAACTTAGTGAGTAATCATGTTAAATAATCGGGATCTCAATATTGGCCAAAATAATCGTGATTATGATTTTTGTCATAATCGAGCAGCCCTAGAACAAAGACATTTATACAGATTTGGAGCAATCTAATGCATGTAAGTAAATGATGACCGAATTTTCATTTTTGGGTGAACTATCTGTTTAAGGGCATCACATTTTGTGTTCTTTTTACCTTAGCCTTGTGTTGTCCCTTTTATTTATTTAACACACAATCAACCCAAAATGACACGTAGTGTGTCAAAATTCCATAAGACAAATGATATATAATTAAGATTATTAGCTAAATAAATCGTAAAGCATGTGAAAGTTTTGTATAACAAGTTTTGCACACATATTTAACGTTCTGTGGGGATTTGATCTCCAGCACAAGTTGAGCTATATGACCAGCTCGAAATCACCATTCACGTTTATTTAAAAAATGTTCTTGTTTGATACTTTTATTTCAGAGAGAATGAGAGAGACGGACCGTGTGACATCACTCATGAGCAGAAGATGAGATCTGCTGAGCAACATGAAGACTTCAGAATGATCATCCAAACTCTTCAGGCCATCACAGTGAAGGATGAAGGACTGATTGATAAACCTGAAGTCCTGTAGGAGAGTGTCGTGTTCAAAGGGATTCTGCTTTGCTGCCCTCTGCTGTGTCTTTAATTCACAATCTCAGTTCAATTTGAGTCTGACTAATCCACCAACAAAATCATTTCACATCGTTGAGATTTAACATTTTGAGTCTGGTATAAGAAGATAACCTGACATCATTTTATTATTAAAATGATTTGTTTGTGTTCATCTCAAGGAGGGAAGAGTAAATGATGAGATATTTGGGTGAGCTATTGCTGAAGATTTTGACAGTGTTGAAATGTAGATAGATGTGATTGTGAACAAACTTGTGAGTATATTTACAAACACCAGTCTCTCTGTACTTTTCATGTATTTTGTTGAATATTTATGGCATTAATAAACGATGCGTGAACTGTTACTATCGCAAATGTTTAAACGCTGCGTTACTCTCTCTGTCCTCACGATGTCACTGTTTCTCAGTGAACGGCATCCGCAGCTGAAGCGCCTTAATCCGCGGGGGGCGTCCGACTGTCCCGCAGCTTCAGCAGCGTTCGGCCGGTCTGTATCTCCACTTCGCCCGCTTGTGCACTCGGTGAAGGTCGTTTGTTGTCGTTACCGGAGAGCGCGCGCGCGGCAACGGCTCATGGACGCATCATGTCGTCGTTTGTGTGTCGGGTTCAGTTTTTAGACGATACCGATCCGTTCAACAGCACGAGCTTCCCCGAACCGACCAGACCTCCGGTGTACACATTCAGAGAGGACATACCTCTGATCAACCAGCTCGCGGGGATCCACAGACTCCTCAAAGCTCCACACAAAGTGAGTAAATACTCACAAATTAACGTTATATTCATGACAAACTTTTTCTGTTGATTTTCTGAATGACATTCGTTTCCAAATCACATTTGTTCAAGGACTATCGAATAAAGTTATAGTATAAATGATATATTCTTAGATATTTTATATTCTTTATTTCTTTATATTTAGGAATAATGTGTTGCGTGTATTTGTCACGGGTGTTCATTTTTATATTATTTGGTGTGTAGTGTCGCGGCTGTTGAAATGTTTGGGGTTTTTTAAGTAATTTTTTATCATTATTATGATGATTCTTTATAAATGAGTGAAGTGTTGCGTGTAGTTGTCACGGTTCTTGTTAAAGCGCGACAGGTGCTGCTGTGAGATTATAGCCGCTCCAGATATAGAGGACCAGCAGCTCATGCGCGTGCGTGTGTGTGCGCGCGCGCGCGTCAGTGTGGAGTTGACCGTTTTTACACTCTATTACAGTGTTTATATTAAACTGTAAACAGACTGAAAACACATTCATCAGTCAGACACTGTCAGGAGATGAACGATATAAAACACTCAAATACTGCAAAGAAAACAAGTTCATATTCACTGTTTAAGTCATATTTCTACATGTATTAAGGAAAAGTTACACAATATTTTTTTATGTTATAATCTGGATTTTTCTCACAGTTGTCATGTGTCATGCTGTCAGTCTTTTACATGGCTGTGGGATGACTTTATGTCACTCCTGAGGTTTGATTTTGTTGACATTCAACACACACTGGACTGAAATGACCACAATACATCTAGAAATCATGATTACATGAACATTAGAAATATTCTCTTAAATGTGTATCCCGCTGATGTTTGTGTGTGATGTTTTTGTTTATGTCAGTCATTTGATTGGTTGTCATAATTGACCGGTTTGGTCACACACACACACACACTGTACTTTTGTTGTTTTAATTAATATATAAATACTGTATATATATATATATATATATAATGTACATACTTAATTTAAAGTTGTTTTCTGAATGCTCTGTTTTGTTGTGTGATTGTGTGTAATTTCAGTGGTTTTATTGTTTTGTGTAGTTGGACAGTCAGCGACCCACAGACGAGTTCAGCGTTCACTAGCTGCCACTTACAGCCGCATCTATTTATAACCGCAGAATGTGAGAGAGACGCTGTCTTCTGTTCACAATCTGTTGAACTGATGTACAGTTACAGTAACACAACTGAGTAACACACACATGAACTGTCCGTCAGTGATTTAAACACACAATCAGATGAGGAGGTGTTGAGTGAATCTGAATGTTCAGTAGGTGTGTGGTACAGAGGGGAATGTCAGGGGTCACGGGTTTGATTTCCAGAGGACACACATCACCTGACCAGAATTATTAAAAAAACACGTAAAACAATACACAGTGTGTTCTGTGTTTAATGGAACTGTATGAACACAGCTCATGTCTCTTTCTACACACACACACACACACACACACACACACACACACACACACGTACGT
Organism: Triplophysa rosa; assembly: GCF_024868665.1. Lineage (NCBI taxonomy): Eukaryota > Metazoa > Chordata > Actinopteri > Cypriniformes > Nemacheilidae > Triplophysa > Triplophysa rosa. Next base: position 608,462 of record NC_079905.1, read on the forward strand.
GTGAGCTCAGATCAATGGCTGGGAAATCAATGCTTGTGTGTGGTGCACTGTTGTTAGCCCGATGTGTGTGTGTGTGTGTGTGCGTGCGTGCGTGCGTGCGTGCGTGCGTGCGTGCGTGCGTGCGTGCGTTGGTTTCATTTGAGTGTTGTCTGATTGAACTCTTGTGTCTGATTCAGCTGCAGCTTCAGTCAATCAATGTGCTGTTATTATTTTCTTTGGTCACAGGTCTGAGAACAGTTCACTGTTTCTGTCAATATAAAGTTTTTGCAAACAAATTCTGAATATTTGATGTATTATAACAGATGCACAATACTATGATTACTGTTTGATGGTTTGTGAAAGCTTCACTTGATATATATTTTTTTAGGGTTTTCACAGCTCATGTCATTGGCTCGAAAACTGTTCAGAAGTGAGCGCTCGTGAGCACAGAGGGAGAAATGAAGGAGATCAGAAAGAACTGTTTCACATCCTGATGAAGAATCTCATTGAATGCTTGTGTCTGTCTAACATGCTCTCTCTCTCACACCCACACACACACATGCAGTTGTATAATTTGTGTGTTGTTGTGTGACACATTCTTGGATAAGATGTGTGTTGGCACATGTATGATCTCAAATAAAAGGTGAAAGATTTTAATTTATATGCACACCTGTGTTTTACATCAGCTGTTTCATTATTGCACTCATGGGTTTGAATTTTCTGCTCATCACACACTCGGTCATGAACATCAGCACGCATGTAACATGCGTGTTTGACGCTCTGATCAGAGGTCAGTGTCGGTTACTCCAGATCTGACAGATACCTTCATCCGCAGTGTGAATGTTGAGCAAACCTACAAATCCATCATCCACACACACATGAGCTGTAAGTCTGTGTTTAGTTTCCTCTCTCATGCGTACAGTGAATGAGAATGTAAAGCACACGTGTGTGGCGTGACGTCTGTATGATTTATGACGGACAGTAAGTGTATTTACACAGCTGTTTAATATGACGTGTCTCTCACATACAGTATAGCCATCTAATGACTGAAGCTCGTGAAAACACTTTTATTTGTATAGGTGTGAATGTTTAAAATGGTGTACAGTAGATGAAAAGAATCACAGCACAATCCTCTTCTGTTAAGTTGTAGTGTGTTTACAGTAATGGTGATTGTGTTTCTGTGCCTGTAGCTTGATGACTGTGCTCTTCAGCTCTCTCACACCGGTGTCTATCTGGATCCGGAGTTATCTCTGTCTGAACAGAGAGATGAACTCGACGGATTTCAACAGGACGACTGCGGAGGGTAACATTGCTGCATACTACACCCTACACGCACTGCATACTCCACACTACACCCTGCAGTGCACACGCCACACTGCACTACATACTCTACGCTACACCCCACACGTACTGCATACTCCACACTGCACTGAATACACCACGTTACACCCCACACGTACCACAGTGCATATTCCACGCTACACCCAACACTGCACTGAATACACACACTACACCCCACACTGCACTGCATACTCCACGCTACACTGCACTGCACACTCCACGCCACACTGCACTGAATACACCACACTACACCCCACACGTACTGCATACTCCACATTGCACTGAATACACCACACTACACCCCACACTGCACTGCATACTCCATACTACACCCTGCACTGCATACTCCACGCCACACTGCACTGAATACACCACACTACACCCAACACTGCACTGCATACTCCACGCTACACTGCACTGCACACTCCACGCCACACTGCACTGAATACACCACACTACACCCAACACTGCACTGCATACTCCACGCTACACCCTACACTGCACTGCATACTGCATGCTACACTGCACTGCACACTCCACGCCACACTGCACTGAATACACCACACTACACCCTACACTGCACTGCATACTCCACGCTACACTGCACTGCACACTCCACGCCACACTGCACTGAATACACCACACTACACCCAACACTGCACTGCATACTCCACGCTACACTGCACTGCACACTCCACGCCACACTGCACTGAATACACCACACTACACCCNACACACCCTACACTGCACTGCATACTCCACAACACACCCTACACTGCACTGCATACTCCACAACACACCCTACACTGCACTGCATACTCCACAACACACCCTACACTGCACTGCATACTCCACAACACACCCTACACTGCACTGCATACTCCACAACACACCCTACACTGCACTGCATACTCCACAACACACCCTACACTGCACTGCATACTCCACAACACACCCTACACTGCACTGCATACTCCACAACACACCCTACACTGCACTGCATACTCCACAACACACCCTACACTGCACTGCATACTCCACAACACACCCTACACTGCACTGCATACTCCACAACACACCCTACACTGCACTGCATACTCCACAACACACCCTACACTGCACTGCATACTCCACAACACACCCTACACTGCACTGCATACTCCACAACACACCCTACACTGCACTGCATACTCCACAACACACCCTACACTGCACTGCATACTCCACAACACACCCTACACTGCACTGCATACTCCACAACACACCCTACACTGCACTGCATACTCCACAACACACCCTACACTGCACTGCATACTCCACAACACACCCTACACTGCACTGCATACTCCACAACACACCCTACACTGCACTGCATACTCCACAACACACCCTACACTGCACTGCATACTCCACAACACACCCTACACTGCACTGCATACTCCACAACACACCCTACACTGCACTGCATACTCCACAACACACCCTACACTGCACTGCATACTCCACAACACACCCTACACTGCACTGCATACTCCACAACACACCCTACACTGCACTGCATACTCCACAACACACCCTACACTGCACTGCATACTCCACAACACACCCTACACTGCACTGCATACTCCACAACACACCCTACACTGCACTGCATACTCCACAACACACCCTACACTGCACTGCATACTCCACAACACACCCTACACTGCACTGCATACTCCACAACACACCCTACACTGCACTGCATACTCCACAACACACCCTACACTGCACTGCATACTCCACAACACACCCTACACTGCACTGCATACTCCACAACACACCCTACACTGCACTGCATACTCCACAACACACCCTACACTGCACTGCATACTCCACAACACACCCTACACTGCACTGCATACTCCACAACACACCCTACACTGCACTGCATACTCCACAACACACCCTACACTGCACTGCATACTCCACAACACACCCTACACTGCACTGCATACTCCACAACACACCCTACACTGCACTGCATACTCCACAACACACCCTACACTGCACTGCATACTCCACAACACACCCTACACTGCACTGCATACTCCACAACACACCCTACACTGCACTGCATACTCCACAACACACCCTACACTGCACTGCATACTCCACAACACACCCTACACTGCACTGCATACTCCACAACACACCCTACACTGCACTGCATACTCCACAACACACCCTACACTGCACTGCATACTCCACAACACACCCTACACTGCACTGCATACTCCACAACACACCCTACACTGCACTGCATACTCCACAACACACCCTACACTGCACTGCATACTCCACAACACACCCTACACTGCACTGCATACTCCACAACACACCCTACACTGCACTGCATACTCCACAACACACCCTACACTGCACTGCATACTCCACAACACACCCTACACTGCACTGCATACTCCACAACACACCCTACACTGCACTGCATACTCCACAACACACCCTACACTGCACTGCATACTCCACAACACACCCTACACTGCACTGCATACTCCACAACACACCCTACACTGCACTGCATACTCCACAACACACCCTACACTGCACTGCATACTCCACAACACACCCTACACTGCACTGCATACTCCACAACACACCCTACACTGCACTGCATACTCCACAACACACCCTACACTGCACTGCATACTCCACAACACACCCTACACTGCACTGCATACTCCACAACACACCCTACACTGCACTGCATACTCCACAACACACCCTACACTGCACTGCATACTCCACAACACACCCTACACTGCACTGCATACTCCACAACACACCCTACACTGCACTGCATACTCCACAACACACCCTACACTGCACTGCATACTCCACAACACACCCTACACTGCACTGCATACTCCACAACACACCCTACACTGCACTGCATACTCCACAACACACCCTACACTGCACTGCATACTCCACAACACACCCTACACTGCACTGCATACTCCACAACACACCCTACACTGCACTGCATACTCCACAACACACCCTACACTGCACTGCATACTCCACAACACACCCTACACTGCACTGCATACTCCACAACACACCCTACACTGCACTGCATACTCCACAACACACCCTACACTGCACTGCATACTCCACAACACACCCTACACTGCACTGCATACTCCACAACACACCCTACACTGCACTGCATACTCCACAACACACCCTACACTGCACTGCATACTCCACAACACACCCTACACTGCACTGCATACTCCACAACACACCCTACACTGCACTGCATACTCCACAACACACCCTACACTGCACTGCATACTCCACAACACACCCTACACTGCACTGCATACTCCACAACACACCCTACACTGCACTGCATACTCCACAACACACCCTACACTGCACTGCATACTCCACAACACACCCTACACTGCACTGCATACTCCACAACACACCCTACACTGCACTGCATACTCCACAACACACCCTACACTGCACTGCATACTCCACAACACACCCTACACTGCACTGCATACTCCACAACACACCCTACACTGCACTGCATACTCCACAACACACCCTACACTGCACTGCATACTCCACAACACACCCTACACTGCACTGCATACTCCACAACACACCCTACACTGCACTGCATACTCCACAACACACCCTACACTGCACTGCATACTCCACAACACACCCTACACTGCACTGCATACTCCACAACACACCCTACACTGCACTGCATACTCCACAACACACCCTACACTGCACTGCATACTCCACAACACACCCTACACTGCACTGCATACTCCACAACACACCCTACACTGCACTGCATACTCCACAACACACCCTACACTGCACTGCATACTCCACAACACACCCTACACTGCACTGCATACTCCACAACACACCCTACACTGCACTGCATACTCCACAACACACCCTACACTGCACTGCATACTCCACAACACACCCTACACTGCACTGCATACTCCACAACACACCCTACACTGCACTGCATACTCCACAACACACCCTACACTGCACTGCATACTCCATGCCACAGCCTGCACCGCACTGCATACATTATTATCCTCTCACTGCTGGTGTGATACAAGTATATGATGAGTCTGTTGTCATCATATCATGTTTGTTGTGTCATGATTAGTCAAGTCACGTGTGTATACATAGAAAAACAATGTAGTGCAGTGAGATGTTAAAACACATTCTGTGTGAAATTGTTTGTTGAGATGTTTCTGTGATTAACATTATTTCTTCTTTCTGTCTGTGTGTGTTTGTGTTTCAGGAGGGGAAAGAAGCACAGCATTATCTTGCGCACTCAGTTGAGTGTCCGTGTTCATGCGTGTATCGGTGAGTCTTACAACACACATGTATGCACGCACACACACACACACACACACACACACACACACACACACACACACACACACACACAAACAACAAAAATAATACTAACATGTGCAAGTGAATTTGCATCCAAAACTCGAAAGAAGTTCATGGTAATAACAATAAAAGTGAAATTTCAGAAAATAAACGTTGAAAAGAAAATGGACTGTAACACAAGTGCAGGAGTGTGAAGCAGAACATTTCATGATGTTTATACAGAACAACAACTACATGTTGACACATTCCCCATACTGAGATTGTAGATGTAGTGAAGTGGCTTTGATAAACACACTCCAACATACAGTGTGTGTGTGTGTGTGTGTGTGTGTGTGTGTGTCAACGTCTGCCAAGAAATACCTCACAAAGCTGCTAAAGTCATTACACACACACACACACACGCCTTAAATTATACACTTTACAACCATCTCTCTCTCTCTCTCTCTCTCTCTCTGTGGTTATCTGTTCAGTGATAGTGTAGCTATTTTAGAATTGCAGATCAAGCATCTCATTGGCTGTTGCTGGGGGGAAGGTCATAGGTCAGGGCGTGGGGGGAGTGGTCGAGACGGTTTATTGAAATTCATATTTCATACGTCTGAATACCTTTGAGTGTGTGTGTGTTTCTGTCAGTATAAGGATGATGTTTATTTCTGTAAGGATGAGCAGCAGATCTCAGATTATATCTTCAGATTGTGTGTCTCAGAAAAAGATTGTAGATCTTGGTGGTCACTGTGAAGCTCTTTGGTTTCTATGGCAATGATTGTCATGACAAGCAGGGGGTCAGCGGGTCAGTAATAAGAGTCTCACACGTGATTTGTGTGCGCTGGATGATAATCAGTATGTGTTGTAAACTAATGTCAATGTCACTTTTATTTATATAGCACTATGAAACACAACCAATGTGCTGCACAATAAAAAACATTTCAATAAAAAACTGTACAAATCAATTACTAAAAGAAACAATACAGTAGAAAGTTCTCATTGACAAGACGCCAGATCAAAAGGTGTGTTTTCAGCATTGATAGTGAAGATGCAGATCTGATACGGAGGGGCAGAGTATTCCACTGGGAAAGAGCGGTTACCCCTGCAGTTTAGCTTCGGCTTCGGCATGCATAATAATCTCTGGTTGGACGGCTGGAGAGACTGTTGGAGGATGTGTCATGAATGCTAGAATTACCCACAAACTCTTTTCCATATTCAAACTTGAACTTGAGAGTTGATGTTAAGACACATTTGTGCTGCGGTCTCTCTCTCTCTCTCTCTCTGTCTCTCTCTCTCTCTCTCTCTCTCTCT
>NC_079905.1:616502-620073 GCF_024868665.1 Triplophysa rosa
CTCTCTCTCTCTCTCTCTCTCTCTCTCTCTCTCTCTCTCTCTCTCTCTCTCTCTCTCTCTCTCTCTCTCTCTCTCTCTCTCTCTCTCTCTCTCTCTCTCTCTCTCTCTCTCTCTCTCTCTCTCTCTCTCTCTCTCTCTCTCTCTCTGTCTCTCTCTCTCTCTCTCTCTCTCTCTCTCTGTCTCTCTCTCTCTCTCTCTCTCTCTCTCACTCTCTCTCACTCTCTCTCTCTCACTCTCTCTCTCTCTCGTTCACTCACACACACATGTTTGCAGCAGTGATGTGTGTGTGTAAAGTGATCCATCATAAGGAGCAGTGAGGTAAATTTAGCATCGGGGTGATGTTGTGCCTGTCTCAAGCCCTGCAGTGACTCGGAGAAACACCCGTGTAACGTGTTGACACCACACAAGTGTGTGCGTGTTTGTGTGTGTGTGTGTGTGTGCGTGCGTGCGCGTGTGTGTTTGTGTGTGTGTGTGTATTTTATGGGCAGACTTTTTCAGTCAACTATTGTGTGTGTGTTTTGTGTTTATGACACAGAGTTTATGACCCTCATATGTGTGCCACTAGAAAGAAGACCCCCACAACATATTTTCTTGCTGCGTCAGGTTGTCATGGCGATGTGATGTTACATCCTGAATGTTACAATATCTGTGAAAAGACATCACACGTCCGTAAAGAGAGTCTGATCATTAGCATACAGAGTGTGTGAAAGTGTGTGTGTGTCAGTCGAGCCGGTCAGACACTGTGGCATTGTGGGACATGATGACATCACTGCAGTGTGTGTTGGTGTTAGCGGCTGACCCCCAGACAGTGAATGTGACTGAATCGTATGAGATTAAAACAGAACACTGGTCATTGACCTCCAGCACCCGTCAGCTGTGTACTAGACAGATGAGGTGAGAATTTTACAAATGACTGTCACCACGGAAACATAGCGGCATCCAGATCCAGTGATGTCACCAGCAGAAACAGGAAGAGGGTTCTGATATTAAAAGCTTTTGAAGTGTGGCATGACGTTCATCACTTCAACACTTGATCTCAGTTTCTGGACACACGGGTCAGTGTAGCTTCAGCTGATAAGATATAAATACTCCTAGATCATGTGATCAAGACTCTGACATCATCAGAAATGACAGAAAAGAACTCTGGTTGCTCTTATTTTTGTTCTAATTTTAGTTTGTCTGTAACTTGTGTCTGGTCCAAACGCCTCTCTTAAACTCATTCCTTTGTTTTTGTTATGAACGGCTTTTGTACGGATGTGGAGTGACACGTGTAAGATGTTATTTGAGTTGACCACAGACCTCCAGCTGCCGGCCGTCTCTTCTGACTCACATTCAGAGGTTATTTGGGGCTTTTTCTTTTTGAGTTTCTGAAGTTCAGAGAGCTTCAGCTCATCTATCAGGAGATGTTGTGTGATTATTTCACACAGATCGCATCATGTGAAAGTAAACCAGCAATGAACTGAAATCACGTGATCAGAAAGAAATGTTTCTAAGGTTTTCATGATGTCTGTCTGTGGTTCCTGATCTGTTCTGAGTCACCGTAATCCATGTGGTTGCTAGGGTGTTGCCATGGTGGTCTGAATGGTGCTTTAGTCATGTTGCTATGCAGTTTTTGGGCTGGTTGCTAGGTTTCTGCTTAAAGACGCAAATCAAATTCTGTCATTGCAGGGCTGTACGTTAACTTTTTTAAAGTTTTGTAGCACGGGCCAAACCGTTGTAGCACAAGTATACGTCTGTTATCATCTTAAAAAACACAAAAACAAAACAAAAGTGCAGGTCATCACATAAATAGACAGGTAACTGAAAAAGGACATTAACGTTATACAAATTGATAAATTAGGGCCATAACATTTTTAGTTATTCACAAATTTTTCGCTGTTCTGTACTTCCAATGCGTTACTATACAGTAATAAATACATTTGTACATATAAATACTGTAGTGTACTGAAGATTGTGTACTAAAGTATATTTAAACCTTACTATAGTAAATATTAAAGTATACGATAGTGTTTACTACAGTTTATGAATTTACTACAAGTAAATATTTTGTCATCTGGTTGAAATGAACGGGACTTTTATTTTGACGGGTTTTCCCGAGGACGCTTGAAGGTAGCTTCACTCAAACACTGGAACACTCGGAAAATACACTCGGAACAGTTCTGTGGATGAAGTTCACGTGTTCATGTCCTTGTATAGTAAGTCACGGGCTGCGTCCGAAATCGCCTACTTCCATACTATATAGTAGGCGAAAATGAGCATGAGTCATGAGTAGTATGTCCGAAACCTCAGTATGCAAAAAACAGTAGGCGAGAAATACCCGGATGGTCTACTACTTCCGCTGAGATTGGTGAGTGTGGATCGGATGGACACGTCTCTATCCCATGATGCCACGGGAGCTGAGCAACGGTCACATTTCAAAAGTAAATCAAATAAATATAGCGGAAAACTTTAAGGCGGACGTCCGTTTTTAACGTAAGTGGCAATAAACCGATTTCTCGTGACTAAATGATGTTTTTCTCAACTCTCACGTGTAGGTTGTTGTTAATACGTCATATGTCAAAGAGCATACGGGTCACATGACCATAAAACATGGCGGACGCAGATTGTCCCAAATCTATTCATACTACACCCACTCATACTATATAGAACGTAGTGTTTTAACGGCCGATAGGTAGATACTAATTCACATTCAGTACTACTGTCACAGTATGTGATCTCAGACGCAGCCATACTCTTAGCACTGACCAATTTTTCCGTAGCATGAACAGCCGAGAATTGTTCATGAAAGTCCCTTTTGGTCCCTCTTAGGTTTTTTGTTATCCAGCAGATGAAAATTGTAAGTTTGATGATTTAGAAAAGTAACAGGTCACATGACTGTTTAACACTCAGTGTAATGATGTTAGAAACACAATATCTGAGCGTATGTGTACACACACACGCACGCACGCACGCACGCACGCACACACACACACACACACTTGTTGGGTTTCCATGTTTTATGGGGACATTCCATAGACGCAATGGTTTTTATACTGTACAATATTCTAACCCTAAAGATCATAGAACACTTTTTGCATTTTTAGATTTAATAAAAATATTGTTCTGTACAATTTATTAGCTTTTGTGCCCATGAGGACCTCAATTTTGGTCCCCACGGTGACATGAGTCCCCATGTGTTGGTGTGTATTCAGGTTTAGGTCCCCACCGGGATATACACTGCGTTCCAAATTATTATGCAAATGATATCTTTCTCTGGTTTTCCTAATTTGTCGATGCAAATGACAGTCAGTATAATTTTCAAGTAATCAACAGTTAGGGTACATTTGGAATTTTATTGAACAAACCTCCCACTGACAACAGTATTTATTTAAAAAATGAAAAACTCAAAATGCACTGTTCCAAATTATTATGCACAACAGAGTTTGAAAACATTTCATAGGTTGTAAAAAACTGAAAATGGTCATTTGTTGAATTTGCAGCATTAGGAGGTCATATTTACTGAAATCAAAAGCTATTTCAATCAAAAACATCCTAACAGGGCAAGTTACATGTTAACATAGGACCCCTTCTT
>NC_079905.1:623465-628714 GCF_024868665.1 Triplophysa rosa
TCTCTCTCTCTCTCTCTCTCTCTCTCTCTCTCTCTCTCTGTCTCTCTCTCTCTCTCTCTCTCTCTTCTCTCTCTCTCTCTCTTCTCTGCAGAGAAGTTGTATAATTCAAATGGACGTGACTTAAGGAGAGCGTTGTTTTCTCTCAAGCAGATATTCCAGGTAAAGTCTCTCACAAACACTCACACACACGCACACACAAAAGCTGTGTTTGTGGTTGCTGTTTCCATAACAACGAGGGTCTACATGTGTCTGCGGGGGTGACAGTGTTCGTGTGTGTTTGTAGGATGATAAGGATCTGGTTCATGAGTTTGTGATGGCAGAAGGTCTCTCGTGTTTGATTAAAGTGGGTTCTGAAGCGGATCAGAATTATCAGAACTACATCCTCAGAGGTGAGTCACACACATGTACTGAATGTTTATGCTCATCTGTGTTCTGCAAATCCACACTATTGTTCAGAAGTAAAATGTTCCTCATGATCTTAAAACCTTTTCATCTGAAGGTGTTTGCTTATGGAGTCTAGTCCCAGACTAACATATCTTAATACGTCATGTGACTAGTTTGTCTTAAGATGCTTAAGAATTTATCTAAGGCCTAGTCCTGGTTTAAGATAATCGCTGTCCAGGAAATCACCCTTAAATGCTTCAAAGTATTTTATTAAATGTATTTTTAATAAAAAAATAATTAGAAATGTTTTTAATAACGTTTCTGAGAACATCACTGAAGATATTGATTTATTTTGATTTTTTTGTGTCAACATAATTCCCAGAGTTGTTTTATAGCTATTTTTTTAGAATTGTAAAAAAACAGTAATAAAAGAGTCAAATATTCTGAAGCGTTGAGACACTGATGCTGCTGTTATTATTTAGTTGTATTAACTGACTCTGGTTCAGTGTTAATAGAGGAATAGTAGCGCCATCTGTTGGTTTGAGTTGTAAATGCTGAAAATGCTGATTCTGTTTTTCTCATTTTCGTTTGTTTTTTCTTCAAGGGCTGCTTGAAAAACCTCCCTTAATATAATTATTTCAGGAGTTCGTACATGACATAAAAACTTTAATCTACTGTAGAAATCCTGCTCAAATAATCAGTCAATCAAGTAAGACTGTGATTGGTCATCCTGGCAAATACTGAGAAAAGTGACAGGTGTCATGTGAGTTCACTGTCTATATGCTGTTGAACAGTACTTTACAGCTGAAACTTCACATAACATGACATTCTGTTAAGCAAAGACTTCAAACGCAAGCCGTTGCACCTGACCAATAAGAATCATCACCTGGACCACACCCACTGACCCTCATTATTTGTCTCTGTAGCTTTAGGTCAGATCATGCTGTATGTGGATGGGATGAATGGGGTCATAGGTCACCCAGAGATCATCCAGTGGCTTTATGTTCTCATTGGCTCAAAGGTGACAAATCAGAATCAAACTACAACTACAGATGAAATAAGACTGACCGTATGTGCAGAGATGTGACGTGTGTGTTTGTGTTTGTTGTAGTTTCGTCTGGTGGTGAAAACAGCTTTAAAACTCCTGCTGGTGTTTGTGGAGTATTCTGAATCAAACGCAACACTCAACATACAGGCCATTAATAGTGTGGACAACAAGAGAGGTACACACACACACACACACACAAACACACACACACACACACAAGAATACACACAAATACACGCAAACACGAATCGAGTCGGTCATGGCCTAACGGTTAGAGAGTGGGACTCGTGACCAGAAGGTTGCAGGTTTGATTCTCAGGGCTGGTGGGTAACGACTGAGGTGCCCTTGAGCAATGCACCTGACCCCCTGCAGTGATAGCTGCCCACTGCTCCGGGTGTGCGTGTGTTCACTACTCTCTGGATGGGTTACACGCAGAGGTCACATTTCGGGTATGGGTCACCATATCTGACTAATAGGTCACTTTCACGTTCACTCAAATACACACACACACACACACACACACACACACACACACACACCAGTGCTGTCTTGGTTTGATTGATTTCCTAAGTGAATACTAAAGCAGTGTGCGTGTGTGTGTGTGTGTGTGTGTGTGTGTGCGCGTGCGTGCGTGCGTGTGTGCGTGTGTGTGTGTTAGGCTGTAAGCCGTGGTCAAACGCTATGGAGATTTTAGCAGAGAAGGACGGTGTGGACACAGAACTTCTGGTGTATGTCATGACCCTCATCAATAAGGTAAGAAAAACACACACAGACTACACAAGTGCGCGCGCGCGCACACACACACACTGACGTTGTCTGGTGATGTGTGTATCAGACGCTGGCGGCTCTGCCGGATCAGGATTCGTTCTATGATATGGTGGATGTTCTGGAGGAGCAGGGGATGGAGTCGGTGTCCCGCAGGTATCTGGGTCGTAAGGGAACTGATCTGGATCTCCTGGAGCAGCTGAACATATATGAGGTGTGACATCACGTCAATCATCAATCATGTGACCCGTGAGGAACAGCAGCATTTATTCTGTCCTCGTTCACCGCAGGCGAATCTGCGTCATGAGGACGGTGATGAGGACTGCTTACCTCCGTCCTCCGGTCGCCGTGAGAGACGCCGCTCAAGTGTCGGGGGAGGAGAGAGGCGGGGTTTACAGAGACGCCGCAGTCGCAGACATTCACTGGGTAGATCGGGTCACGCCTCCCCACTCAGCCCCGCCTCTCCGCGTCACACAAACTTACAGCCGTGTAACGGACAGGACGTTAATGAAAGGTGAGAGACTCGTGACCTCTGACCTTCTGTTGATGGACCTGCCCATCATGACAGTGTCATAGATTACAGTATGAGTCAATGATTTCTGCATTTTGTTGCTTCAGAACGCATGTGATGCACGAGTCAAACCTTCTGCCAGTGATGTAAGTGTGTTCACTCTGGTACGCTCTTAAAGGAACAGTTCACACCAAATATACACATTCTTCATGTGTTGAAGCTTTAAAAGTAACCATAAATGTTTTCTGAAGTAACTTCCAATACACCTCCACAAAGAATCATTAATTTAATACAATTAATTTACAATAAAATATTCATATAAATGAATATCGATGAAAATTAAATGTCAAATAAATTGTTATAGTATAACCAAACACAGAGCGGAAGTTAACATCAGGCCAGGCGCATGCGTCCAATGAAAGCATCTTAATTGAGCTTACTCAGCAATCCATAGGTCGTGTATCCATAGCAACATGAGGCATAATCAATAAAATAACACTAAATCTCACTGGTTCTTGTGTGTCTCCTGACTCGTTTTGATCAAAAACTTCATATTTCAACTTCTGATCAGTTTGTTTCCACGGAGACCTGATGTATTGATCGCTAGTAACATTGGTTTCTCTCACAAACGTTTTGTTTTTGGGTGAACTGCTCCTTTAAAGAAACCGTCTAGTCACATGTGAGTCGAACGGGTCATGTTTAACTGACTGTCCTCACACACACACACATGTAAATCATACAGTACACATGTATGTGATATTGTGCTATTATAGACACCTGTGGAGTCACGGCTGAATGAGTTCATGTGATCACACAACTAACACAAACCAAAGCACTGAAGCCTGAATCAACACACACACACACACACACTCCAGATATAATGTGTGTGTGTGTACACTGTATATATTTATAGTAATTATCTCTCGACCGCTTTGGGATGCTTCCTCTCTCTCTCTCTCTCTCTATAATGTGTGTTATGTTTTTATCATTGTGGCATGATGAGTGTGTGTTGTACTGCTGCAGAGAGGAAGATGAGGATGAAGCTCTCCTCACAGAGTCTTCTGATGATGATGATGATGATGAAATGAATCCTTCATCATGTGTCATCAGGTATTCTAGTGCAGACGTGTCAAAGAGAAAACAAACACGTGCACATCCACAACAAACAGCTGCAGTGAAATATCACACTTTTCTTCAAAAAATACATCTTCTTTATGTATTTATATTATTATTGTTGTTTTTAGCGTGAAAGTTAAAGGGATAGTTCACCCAAAAATGAAAATTCTGTCATCGTTTGTTCCAAACATGTATAAATGTCTTTGCAAAGGAAGGAAGATATTTGTAAGAATGTCAGTAAGCAAACAGATCTCATCCCCCATTTACTGCCATAGTAGAGAAAATAAATACTATGGGAGTGAATGGGGCATGAGATCTGTTTGGTCACTGACATTCTTACAAATATCTTCCTTTGTGTTTAGCAGAATAAATCTGAGGGTGAGTAAACGATGACAGGATTTTCATTTTTGGGTGAATGATCCCTATATGGCTGGAATACACTACAAGACTTTTGCTCAGATTTTCAGTCTGGACTTGTTGCAGAAAGTCTGCGCCGGTCTGCAGATGTTCTCTTCAGAAGTCTGTGAGTGTGTGATGTCTAGTTTATTTGAATCTGTTCAGATTTTAAAAGTCGTGTGGTGTATTCCAGCCTTCACTAGATCATAGTCAGTGTAATATTCAGAGAAACTTTAAAGCAGAGAGTATATACTTTTTCATCAGGCATTATAATCAGACACCATTTCAAGATGGATGTGATTTGAGAAACACAAAGTGCAGTTTTACTGAAGTGTCTGTAAACTGTGTTCAGTGAGGCTGCTGGTCAATCACATCCTCAGCACACAGAACACACGACCCGTGCTGATGATGTCACTGAAGAGAACAGGCCGGCTCTGCCCCCAAATGACTCCGCCCAGCCCTCGCTCCTGGCTACTCTACTCGCACGACGTAAGTCAGCCGTCAGCGTGCCGGCGACCAATGAGGTGAGCCCTCCTTCACGTGGATCCGGCCGGCCACTGGACCATCTGCCGTACCTCCCGCACTCGCCCTTCTTCCTCTTCTCTTATGATGTAGAGGAGGAGAAACCGCCGGAGAAGAGCAGGTGACCATCACGTATCCCATAATGAGCACGGTCATGCGTGTCACTGGACTGAAACACATCACTGCGTCCTGTAGATGTTTCTGAACACACGCTTGTGTCACACTTCACGTTTGTCTGTTCCTCTCCCCTTCAAATCAGCACAAAGGATTCTGGGTATTGAAATAAAAGACTTCCTGTTTGATTTGGTCACCTTTTGGAATTAAAAATGATCTTCTTTACTGTGATTTTAAACAGTTTGTATAACATCACATCTGGTGATGACAGACGCCTCTGTTTCCATCATTTAACCCAGAGAAACTGAAAATAACCTGTAAACACATTTATTTATTCTCTCTCTCTCTCTCTCTCTCTCTCTCTCTCTCTCTCTCTCTCTCTCTCTCTCTCTC
>NC_079905.1:630242-695110 GCF_024868665.1 Triplophysa rosa
CACACACACACACACACACACACACACACACACACACACACACACACACACACACACACACACACACACACACACACGCTTTGGTTGACTATCCCCGTGGGGACAGTCCATAGGCGTAATGTTTTTATACTGTACAAACTGTATATTCTATCCCCTATCCCTAACCCTATCCCTAACCCTAAAGATCATAGAACACTTTCTGCATTTTTAGATTTGTAAAAAATATCGTTCTGTACAATTTATAAGCTTTTGGTCCCCACGGTGACACGAGTCCCCATGTGTTGGTGTGTATTCAGGTTTAGGTCCCCACCGGGATATACAAACATGAACACACACACACACACACACACACTACTGTAACATACACACAGTGTCAGTTATTTACAATATTCACCTGTCTGTGTGTGTGTGCAGTCGGGACTATGTGTTGAACATGGAGGAGGCCAGACACGCTCGAGAGGAGAGGTCAGTACTATTCACTAAATACACAATAGAATTACTCTTCAGAGTCTGTCTGTGTGTGTGTGTATGTAAGTTTGTGTATGTGTGCGCGCGTGCGTGTGCATGTGTATAAGTGTGTGTGCAAGTTTGTGCGTGTGCGTGTGTGTGTGTGTGTGTGATTGATGTCACATCTTGAACAGGTTTAGAAAGGTTGTTTTTCCTTCAGTTTTTTTTAAGCACTTCTCCTCAAATCCAAACACATTTTCTCTTCTCGTTCGACAAACATTCTCTCTCTCTCTCTCTCTCTCTCAGGTTTAAGACTGCGGAGCGGCTCGCTGACGAGGAGTTTGAGAGAGAGCGTGTGCGTTCAGGACCTCACTCTGGCATCAATCTCACTCTGAGTCCCTCTGACGGCTGTCAATCACCCCGCAGTGCCACACCCTCCTCTGAGACATCACAGGATGATCAGGACGCACCCGTTACCTCATACCCGCCCTCTGAACCAGGTAAATCAGCTAAACCAAACACACGTTCATTTATGTCATTGAGTGAGAATAAACACAAACCACACAGACATCAGGAGTTTAAATGAAAATGAAAAACGTGTTGAATTTGAGATAAACTGAGACACATTTTGTTTTTTTAGATGTTCTTTTGCGTTAGAAGTCTCTGGGTAGTTGTTGATGTGTTTCACAGCACCTGGATTTCTTATGAATTCTGCACATGTGCAACCTGTAGAATGATGTAAACATGTGCTCAGTGTCAGACGTTTCTTATAAAGGATTGTTTATAAAACTGATGATATACATTATAGATGTATGAAACATTGTAGTGACTTTTGGGGAAGTACTTTGTCAAATAAAAACTTGTCATTCAGATATAAATAAATAGAACTGCACATAGTGTTTAATAATGAGAGTGAATATATAATATTTCTTCAGCAGTCAATAAACAACTGTTCTGGAGTCTGTGCCTCTTTGTTGAACTCTTTTAAATGGACACAGTCATGAGCATTCATAGCGTAACCTCTCTGTCACCTCACACACACACACACAAACAGGTGTGTTTCCTATTCATATCCGTCAGCTCATAACTGTGCTCTGATTGGTTGAGCAGATGTGTGTTCATCATCTGCAGGAAATTATAATTGCAGAATGATGCAGAAGTCACATGATCCTTTACATTTTCACACATAAAGAGGTTCATGTTTGTGTTTTGAATCAGTGTTTTGCTCTGCCACACCTGTGACTTAAGAATATACAGGAAGTGATGTCATTTTAAATAACACTAACATTTGTTCTGTCTTCTCCACAGACGCCAATGATCTAGAACCTGAGGAGAAAGAGACGGAGCCCACAGAAGACCCCGAAGAGGAAGAGGAAAGGGAGGAAATAAGTGCTGATCAGGAAGTGGGCGGAGCTGAGGAACAGGTGGAGGAGGAAGAGGAGGGGTCTGAACGGGAAGCTCTGGATGGA
Organism: Triplophysa rosa; assembly: GCF_024868665.1. Taxonomy (NCBI): domain Eukaryota; kingdom Metazoa; phylum Chordata; class Actinopteri; order Cypriniformes; family Nemacheilidae; genus Triplophysa; species Triplophysa rosa. Next base: position 632,159 of record NC_079905.1, read on the forward strand.
GAGGCGGAAGACAGCGGAATCTTGAGCGATAAAGAACGTCAGAACGAAGAAGTGAACGAGAAAGACAACTGCTCCGCCTCCAGCATCTCTTCAGCCAGTAGTACACTAGAAAGAGAAGACGGAGTCAACGCTGACACCGGTGAGACCAAAATCTGTACACACTCATGTCCTTACAAAACCCTCGTGTCTATGTTTTCACTACATTTTTAATCCATGTATCCTCACAACTTCATACACAGGGGTTCAGCTATTCAACTATATCCAAAGACCCCTCTCGCTCACAAAACCTCAACATTTCTACCCAATAAAATTTGTTAGAGCTTAATAATAACTGAAAAAAATGTTTATTAACTTTGAAAAATGGCTATTATATATTATAATATCTATAAGAAATATCTTGTTTTTGACAAAAAGTCATTCAAAGATTTTTGATTGATTGAATGGTTCTTGTATACAGCGTCAACGAATTCTATGGCGAGCTCGCCAAAGGGTCATGTGGCTGTGTCTTCACAACACTTTTGTGGTATGCATCATCACTGGCACATCTTGTGTGCCTCATACAAATTTTGTGACAGCGCCACCTAGCGGTCAAAAGTTATATGCAATTTTCTTGTGTTGTAAATGACAGAGTAAGTTCTGGCATGAAACTCTAGATGGCGCAGTCCTAAAGTCTAAACCAATCTGACATAATAACTACTACACGGTGAAGCTGATTGGTTCCCTCCGTATCAGCAGCCAATGAGCTTGCTGCTCTACGTTTAAATATTGGCTAGTGATTGTTGTAGCAGTGCAGCGCGTTTCAGAAACCCCCCTCCTCCTTCCCCAGCTCCACCTGTATAGATCTGCTACAAGGTGATCATGTGCGCTACGGGGTTTATTCATATGTTGTATGTGCAGCAGCAGCATTCCTTATATGCACACAGCAGCATGCTTAGTCTACGGAGCAAGTCTCCGTACTTGCGCCGCCGCAGCAGCGTAGCAGATCTATTCCGCCAAGACCAAATACATTTATATGTCATGTACACTACCATGCCAAACCCTCCGAGAGTTGTCATGACAGAACTGCTTTTCCCTGTTTTTTTAAACTTGGTTTTCAAAATCGAATCATCTGACATGTCCAAAATATTTCCCTCTTGGCCGTGGCTGGGCTTGACCCCATAATTGCTGCTTGCAGCTATGTATATATATTTCTTTTTTAAACGTATTTCAATGGTAATTTTGTCTCATTTTAAAATATTGGTCATCTTGAGACCTCCTTGTGGGCCCCGGCCCTCCTGTTGAGAACCACTGGACTACACCATACGGGAAAATTCATAAATTAAAATGTCAGTGTTTGTTGATGTTCTTAGATCATTGGTAATTATCCGTCACAGATTTATTTCCAAAACCTTAACTATTTTCAATCACATTTTTGTTGTACGTACAACTTGTAATAGAATTGACAATAATTATGGTTTAATTTAACCTTCTATGTGTACATTTATACAAATTGAATAGGTCTGTCGCTGAACATAACATTAAAATTAAGAAAGGAATTAGGAAGACTTTTAGAATAAATCATCTTAAAGCAGAAAACAAAACATGACATCACAGGTCACATGATAGCAGCTCAACCAATAGAAGTAAACAGACGTCATAATGTAAAAATATCATCATTTGTTTTGTGTCATGATATGGTTTGACAATATATCATTGCATCCCTCTGTGACTGACACTCCCTTGTCTGTCTGCAGGTCAGTGGTCTCACAGCGTCAATGACGGGAATGTGAATGAAGAACGAAACAAGATCCTCAACAGTAAACTCTTCATGTTGGACATGCTGTACTCACAGAACAAACAGCCGTCGGAGGAAGACGAGGATGATGAAGATTCAGGAGAGAAAGATCAGACGGAAGATTCGTGCGTCTCAGCGCTGGAAACACCGGAGGACAAGAGTCAAGGAGAGAAGAAAGCGGAGAATCAGAGTAACGTGCGAGCGTTCGCCGAGCGCTTTGGAGACCTGGTGAAGGGTCTGACATCTCCACCGGTGGAGCTAAAGGAAGCCCCCGAGAAACAGCTGCCCCCTCCACCTCCAAAGAAAGAGTCCGACTGCATCTGGGATCAGCTGATGGCGACCCCGCGGGAACTCCGCATCGGTGACATCGACTTCACAGATCTGGGAGACGAGGAGGATCAAGACGTCCTGGAGACTGGAAGTTTGACGTCTGGAGATCTACCTCCTCCTCCTCCCTTCCCCTTCAAACTACCACCTCCTCCTCCGATGTTCGGTTGCCCTCCGCCCCCTCCCATGTTTAACATTCGGGTTCCTCCTCCTCCTCCCAGCTTCTCCACCTCGGCCCCGCCTCCTCTTCAGCCTCCTCTGTTCCAGAAGAAGAAGAAAACCATCAGACTGTTCTGGACTGAAGTCCGGCCCGCTGACTGGACCCACAGAAGAAGTCACGAGTCGCTGTGGTCCAGACTTGAACCTGTTCAACTCGACACTTCTAAACTTGAGACGCTCTTCGAGAGCAAATCCAAAGAGATGCCCGTAACCAAGGTGACGTGGGATGTCAATGTCTCTAACCTCGCGTGTGAACACACACTCAACTCAACTCAACTCAACTTTATTTATATAGCGCTTTTACAATTTTCATTGTTACAAAGCAGCTGTACATGAGACACATTGACTACAAGCAAAACAATCAAAGTTGTACCTGTAAAAACAAGAAAAGGTTGAAAACACAGAAGACAGACACACCCACACACAAAACACTCCACACACACAACACGCACACACACCAACACACACAGACACAGAGACACACACACACACACACGTACGTACACAGACAAGTACGCACACACACACACGCTCAGTGAGAGCACACATTTAAGATAAAGGAGAGAGAAGCACAGGTCAAATATAACAGACTATAAATTCCTATATGCAATATTAATTAAGTAAAACTTTAAGATTCTAAAGCAGCCCCCCCGGTCAGGCAGATAGTGCAAAAACAGTATGCAAACGGTGGCGAGGAACCCAAAACTCTAATCGAGAAAAAAAACCTCAGGAGAACCCAGGCCCAACCAGGGGATTCCAGTTCCCCTCTGGCAAAAGCTGCTGCCTCTGCACAAGCTCCAGAGAACTTGCACAACAAGGCTAAATAAAATAAATAAACTTAATAATAAAATAAATTATAGTTTAAGATTATCATTAATAATCTAATAGCATTTGAAATTTTGTGGTGAAGACATGTCAAGAGACCGCGTCCTTCTTTATCCAGCTCTATCATCTCAGCTCTTGTCAGGTCCCCACTTCCCATTCTCCGCTCTACCATCAGGTCAGGCCATGAACTGCATCCTGCTCGCTGTGGTAACCTTGGAACAATGAGACAAGACTGGCTGAGAGTAGAGTACTGTTCTGTACTCTTTGATGCAACAAGTACATCAGTTGTGTTTTTGGTTCCGGTTGATCTAACTAATGCAGCCTAAACCCTCTGAAGATTTATATTATGGAAGAGTAGTGTATGCAAGATTAAAAAGATGCGTCTTTAGTCTAGATTTAAACTGACAGAGTGTGTCTGCCTCCCGGACAGTGCAGGGAAGACTATTCCAAAGTTTAGGCGCTAGATAGGAAAAGGATCTACCACCTGCACTTGATTTTGAAATTCTAGGTATTACCAACTGACAGGACGCCTGAGAGCGTAATGCACGTGAAGGACTGTAATACAAAAGGAGTTCATTCAAGTACTGAGGAGCTAAACCATGTAAGGCTTTATAGGTAATAAGCAAGATTTTAAAGTTAACGCGATGCTTTATAGGTAACCAGTGCAAGGTTCACAGAACCGGGCTAATATGTTCATACTTTTTTGTACGTGTAAGAACGCGTTTTGGACCAATTGGAGTTTTTGTAATAAGCCTGCAGGGCAACCACCTAACAGCGCATTACAGTAATCTAGTCTTGATGTCATGAATGCATGAATTAACTTCTCTGCATCTGCGATTGACAGCATATGACGTAGTTTGAGATATATTGAAATATACACTCACTCAGGTCACATGATCTGACACGGCTTGTGCGTGTATCATTTGAAGTTAAAATAATATTTGTGTTGATTTCAAACAGAAAACCGCAGCGGATGGAAAGCGACAGGAGATCATCGTCCTGGATTCTAAACGCAGTAACTCCATTAACATCGGCCTGACGGTCCTCCCGCCCCCCCGCACCATCAAAACCGCCATACTCAACTTTGATGAGTACGCTCTTAACAAAGAGGGAATCGATGTGAGTGAACATCACCATATGACATGTGACGTCTATCATCAAGTGCTGTTTGAGATCATGACTCAAGTCAAGAGGATGAGTTTTGATCTCTCTCTGTGTGTGTGCTGTAGAAAATCCTGACGATGATTCCCACAGAGGAGGAGAAACAGAAGATTCAGGAGGCTCAGGTGATGAATCCTGATGTTCCTCTGGGCAGCGCTGAGCAGTTTCTCCTCACGCTGTCGTCCATCAGTGAACTCTCGGCCCGTCTGCACCTCTGGGCCTTTAAACTCGACTACGAGGCCACTGAGAAGGTGTGAGAGAAACATCCCATAAAACAGTTCTTTACATACATCATAGTTAAAAAGTGAATCATGTGAAACTATATGGTATTATTGCATGTTTTTCTCTATGCAGTGTAGACTGATGAAACCTAGCTGAAAGAAATGCTATGTTGGATTGTCAGAAACTGTCAATTATTCAATTGAAGTATATTATTATTTTAAATATTGTTATCAGGACCGGGAACCTAAAATTACAATACACCAGAACAATTTGCAGTAATACCAAAACATGCGGAAAGGAAATGTGATAATGTCCAGGCAGCCGGTTGTTATGGCAGAAATAATGTTTTATTTCACAATAACCGCCAGCTGCTTGGACATTATCCCGCTTATTACACGCCTACTTGCCACATGAGAAAAAAACTGGAGATGAAATGTGAATTTTAAATATTTGATTAGCTCATTTTTACCGAATGCAGACCTTCCACGAGGAAAAGACGTTTACTTTCGGTTTTAAGGTAAGAAACGACGTTCAAACGTCACGAACAGGTCATTTGGTTTAATCATTTGTGAATATAATGTCATATATGTTATCAAAAGATAAATTTACATTCAATTTGTCAAAAAAACCTGTCAAAATGATTTGCTGCATCCGGGTGACCGTGTGTTATGAGCGGTTGCTATTTGGGAATAAGGAACCTGAAATGTCGCGACTGGCCAATCAGAATCAAGCATTCCAACGAGCCGTGTAATGAAGTATGTTAACGTGCATGTACGTTGTTAAACACAAGTCATTTATATTTGTGAACCAGTCTTCATTTTTTTCGAAATTGAGATTTTGACATCATGTGAAAGCTGAATGCATAGCTTTTCATTGATGTGTGGTTTGTTAGGACAGGATGATATGTAAGGGTTTAAAACGCTGCAATCTGAGGGTGCAAAAAAACAAGATGTTGAGAAAATGGCCCTTAAAGTCGTCCAAATGAAGTCCTTAGCGTAGCATATTACTCACAAAAATAAAGTTTTGATATATTTACGGAAGGAAATTGACAAAATATCTTCACGGAACGTGATCTTTACTTCATATCCTAATGATTTCCGGCATAAAAGAAAAATGGATCATTTTGACCCTTACAAACGTATTTTTGGCGATTACTAAAACTGTTCCAGTGGTCCAGGGTCACATTTATGGATTAAAGGAAAGTCTCCCAGTGAGTGAGCCAACAGTTCACAACATGTTTCAAGTGCACTTCGCTTTCATGTCAAAGTGATCTGTCAGAGTTTTCTGTGTTCTCTGGCTCTCAGACGAACATCACGTGACACAAACACAAGACTCTGTCAGTAATGAGACACACATTTGTTCTTCTCTCGGCTCATGTTGGGAGTTCTGTGATATCACCCAATATGATATATAATCTTGCGATGTCATCATTTTCTGTCATCTGTTATGTAGCGAGTTGAATAAATCATGTGACGTTTGCTGTTTGGCAGGAAGTTGCTGAGCCCCTACAGGACCTGAAGGAGGGCATGGATCAGCTGGAGAAGAATAAAACGCTGCGATACATTGTGTCCACGCTGCTCGCTATCGGCAACTTTCTGAACGGCTCAAACGTGAGATTCTCCCGCGCACGTGCGTGCACAGACGTGTGGATGTAGAGGATGTTAGAATGACGAGAGGCTTGTATTCTCCGCAGGCTAAAGGATTTGACCTGAACTATCTGGAGAAAGTTCCAGAAGTGAAGGACACCGTACACAAACAGTCTCTCCTGCACCACGTCTGCGGTGTCGTGGTGGAGAACTTTCCAGAGAGCGGTGACCTTTACTCCGAGATCGGAGCGCTGACACGCTCGGCCAAAGTACAACACGCACTCGCATATCATCTCAATAAAACATACACACGTGCAGATGTTGTGTGAACACAGAGAATGCGGCTGTCAAAGGTTCTTGACGGAACACACTTTACACACGCGTGACAGTGAGTTTTGACTTCATCTTCAGGTGGATTTCGATCAGCTGCAGGAGAACTTGAGTCAGATGGAATGGCGCTGCAAAGCATCGTGGGATCATCTGAAAGTGATCGCGAAGCACGAGATGAAACCCGCGCTGAAGCAGAAGATGTCTGACTTTCTGAAGGACTGCGCTGAGAAGATCATCATCCTGAAAACCGTCCACAGACGAATCATGAACAGGTGAAGAGTTCGTGGCTTTGTCCTTCACAAAACATCATTTAACCCCAGAGTTGAATCTGTGGGTTTGTTAAAAGAAAAGCGTTTTCTCATGAACTGCAGTATGTTCTAGAAGAGTCCGATGTGTAGATATGCGCTGAAAGTCTGTCTGTGTCCAGGTTTCACTCATTTCTGCTGTTCCTGGGTCAGCCGGCGTACAGTGTTCGTGACATCGGCGTGAATCGCTTCAGCAGGATCATCAGTGAGTTTGCTCTGGAGTACAGGACCACACGCGAACGAGTTCTTCAACACAAACAGAAACGAGCCAATCACAGAGAGAGAAACAAGACACGCGGCAAAATGATCACAGACATCAACACACAGGCGAGTGACCACAGAACTCACCGACACCGATCCTGTGTGTTTAAACACACTCTTCTCTCACAGGTTTGTGGTTTTTAACGGTGTCATGCTTTCATGTCTCAGATGAGATGTGATTTCACTTTGCTCACACACACGGAAGGATAATGTTTGCTCTGACTGCATTAATGTGCTAAAATCAAATCCATTGAAAACAGATTATGATGAGAAGAGAATTATGGGAAATAATAATTGACCTGTGTGCTGTATCATAGGATGTGAGTGTGCTCAGCGACGCCAGTGAGGTCACATACACCAGAGACGTCAGTGATGTGGGCGGGGCTACAGGGCCTACAGGCTAGACTTATGATTATTCATTATGTGGGCGGGGCTAGAGTTATGATTGTTCGGTGGTGTGGGTGGAGCTAGAGTTATGATTGTTCAGTGGTGTGGGTGGGGTTAGAGTTATGATGGTTCAGTGGTGTGGGCGGGGCTAGAGTTATGATGGTTCAGTGGTGTGGGCAAAGCTAGAGTTATGATGGTTCGCTGGTGTGGGCGGGGCTAGAGTTATGATGGTTCAGTGGTGTGGGCGGGGCTAGAGTCATGACTGTTCGGTGATGTGGGCGGGGTTAGAGTTATGATTGTTCAGTGGTGTGGGCGGGGCTAGAGTTATGATTGTTCAGTGGTGAGGGCGGGGCTAGAGTTATGACTGTTCAGCGATGTGGGCGGGGTTAGAGTTATGATTGTTCAGTGGTGTGGGCGAGGATAGAGTTATGACTGTTCAGTGGTGAGGGCGGGGCTAGAGTTATGATTGTTCAGTGATGTGGGCGGGGTTAGAGTTATGATTGTTCAGTGGTGTGGGCGAGGATAGAGTTATGACTGTTCAGTGGTGAGGGCGGGGCTAGAGTTATGATGGTTCAGTGGTGTGGGCAAAGCTAGAGTTATGATTGTTCGGTGGTGTGGGCGGGGCTAGAGTTATGCTTGTTCAGTGGTGTGGGCGGGTTAGAGTTACGATTGTTCAGTGGTGTGCGCGGGGCTTGAGTTACAGATGTTCAGTGGTGTGGGCGGGGTTATTTAATTTGCTAACTCTCTCCTTGTTTCTCACCACAGACTGATGATGAAGATGACGGTGAGGTATGAGAGTGTGTTGTTTTGGGTTTTGTCTGATATTAATCACTAATGAGTTGTTCACATTTGCACTTTGATGAAGGAACAATAACTTACACAGTTCACAGTGTGATGTCTCAGTTATAGAGTTTGCTAACTTGGAAATGCACCGATATTATGTCTGGATGTGTGTGTTTGTCTGTGTAATAACAAGAAAACAGTATATTTATCGTCACGGAAACTGTTTGTTTGTTTTCATAATGTATCCGTAAGCATGTTGTTGTTGTGTTTGTGTACAGGTAGTACAGGCGGGTCGGTCAGGTGGAGGCAGCAGTGTTTCATCCACAGCGGTGCAGGAGGTGGAGCCGCAGGGTTTGGGTCATGCTAAAGATACAGCAGAACATGAACAGATGAAGGCGGTTCTGAAGAGCAGTCTACAGGCCAATGACAGCGACACCTCGGTTCTGCCAGGATTACGAATCCGTACACGCACTCGAGCCAGCAGAGGTGAGAAGCTCATAACTATTCACCGTCAACATGAGAATCATCAAACTATAAAGTAAATGTTGTTGGAACGTATTGAAATGTTTGACTTGTGTTCAGGCCACACCGCTTGGGCAGCCGCAAGTGAAGAATCACAGACTGTTACAGACGACACTGCCGATGACATCATGGAGAGAATTGTACGCTCGGCCACTCAGAGTCCACGAGAAAGAGCTCAACCCCGCGAACGACGACGCTCACGTGCAAACCGAAAGTCACGTATGTTCACTTATACTCGTACATTTGCAGTAATTGGATATTTATGTTTGATATGGCGAGTAAATCAAGTGTCTGTCTGTCAGTGAGGAGGACATTGAAGGGCGGTCTGACCCCAGAAGAAGCTCAAGCGCTGGGATTGGACACATCAGAGATGTCGGTGTGATCACACTGATGCCTTCAACACAATCTCAGGAGGATTTCTAGTGAACAAACACCTGCAAATTCTTCCAATTAATCAGATTTATTTCCAAAACAAAGCTTCCTGAATTATATGCTTGATATTCTATGCCACACCCATCACGTCACAACCAGCAATTCCAATCACGAGCCTTCTAGCAGCTCTCAGAAACCAAATGTTTTACACATTGGAGACTGTAATAAAATCTAAATGAACAAGAATATGTATTATTTTTAACCCAAACTGAACATTAACTCAGGGTTTCTTACTTTTGATTTGAGTTATTTCCATTTGAAATTCATCTCAGAGTCACAAACTGCAGATTATCTTCGTTTATATCATCAAACTGTGAGATCCCACTCAGATTTATTTATTTTCACACGTGCATAGGAAGTGTACAAGTTTATAGGAAAGAGACATAAACAATAACATAATTATTTTAAATGCCACAGATTTGTGAGCTGCTTTGCTGTCCTGTAACACACAGACGTACACAAACACAGTTTCAGTTTTACACTCTTTTAAAACATTTTCAAGTACGTGATTCTCTTCTTTTATACAACAGCCAGTTTTTGGACTTTAATTAGAATACTGAAAATATGATTGACATTGAAAAAGAAAATCACACACAGTTCTTGTTTTTTTTGAAGAGATACTGGTTGAAGTTCATGTTCAGTATAAATACAGAATGACAGAACACTTCTGGATTATAACACACACACACAATTATGTGTTCTTATGTTTCTGCTTGTTATTCTTCACAAGTTCTGCCTCTAAAACACCAGCTGTAATTCACTTGATGCTGTTTCAAAAAGTTCCTTAAACCGTCATTATTATTATTATATGAAATATTTATATGGAATCAGATTTATATGGAATCTCCATCAGATGCATTCTCCAAAAGTTATTCAAAATGTACAAAATGCAATATTTTTGACACTGTATAAATTATGTTTCTGCCCTTTTGTGGTGACAGTTTTCTTTTGTAATTGCTGTAGATTTGTGTCTAATAGTTTTTCTCTACACGTTAATTTAAGAAATACAAACACAGAGTTTAGAAGATGTGCACAAAACACAACACTAGTTCTTAAAAGTTTCTTTACAAACATTGTTTGCTTCGTTTCATTTGCACGTTGTTTTCAGAAGACGCCTTACAGGAAAACATCTTGTACGATTCACACAGCTTCTGTTCTTCGACACAAACTCAGACCCTTTTCTCTTTCATTCACACACATTCTGCAATAAAATCCTTTGTGAAGCAGCTGTCATGTTGTCATTGTGTGTGTTTTGACGATCAGTTCACTTTTCTGAGGGACCATCTGATATGATCGGTGTGCAGTTCCTGTTTCGTCCGGCAGAGGCGCTGTTTTTCCTTTGGCTTTTAGCGTGCACGCGCGCTTCTGGGGGCGTTCAGGACTGTGAGATCGCCTTCACTCCCACCTCTCTCCATATCAAAATCGTTTTATTTTTCCGATCAGTCATGGCGAAAGACATCATGCTGTACTGGGGCTCGGACTCTGCGCCCTGCTGGCGCGTGATGATCGCGCTCGAGGAGAAACAGCTGCACGGATACAACAACAAACTGCTGTCGTTCGACAAACAAGAGCATAAATGTGCAGAAGTCATGCAGCTCAATCCCAGAGGACAGGTGACGCCAACAGTCCCTTTAATCATCTAAATACATGTGACTTTTATTACAGAGATGAAATAATTGCTCAACTTTATGGTGTGATGTTGAACTTTTTGCAGCTTCCAACTATGAAGCACGGAGACACAATCGTGAACGAGTCTTTTGCCGCGTGCATGTATCTGGAGGTACGACACGCGTGAACGCGCCTGACACCGAAAAATATACAAAAATACACCAAGATTCATGAAAACCCTCTTTATCACACGGGGTGAGTTCAGGTAGATTTGGACACTTCGACAGTCGTCTCGATGTCCCAGTTTACCAGAATTCACCATTCCAAACATTTTCGACATTCAGCATTAATGTTTGGTAAAATAATAGTCATATAGTTTAAGCATGAAACTGAAAACAAACTAAAAACTGTTGTTATGCAATCAGTGGGCTAAAAAACATGGATACTTTTACTAAACCCATAGTTTCTGGTTTTCCTCATGTGAGAAGTAACTAGCATGTTGTGTTGTGTGTTTGTATAGAGTATGTTTAAATCTCAAGGCACTCGTCTGATCCCAGATGACCCGACCGAACAGGCTCTGGTTTATCAGCGGATGTTTGAGACCAACAACCTGCAGCAGAAAATCTGTAAAACATCTTTATTTCCTTCATAAGCACAAACATTTGCATGTCTGTAACTCCAGAACCGTTAGAAATACCTTAAAGCGGCTGTGCAACGGTGTTTCATGCATTCTGACTTCTTTACACTGTTAAACGTGCTGTCTTCTCTTGCTTGACATGGTCAACTTGTCAAAAAAAACGAGTTGGACGTATGACGTAGTGTTTCTGTGCCCGATACACTCCCACAGCCAGGGGCGGAGCTACGGGTGGGCCTGGGCAGATTGACAGCTGGCCCACCACATCAGAGCCAAGAAATGTATTTTTAATATTATTTTAAATATGATTTTGTTAACCTTAATTCTAAATTTGAATTGTATAAATTAAATAAAAACATTTAAATTGTTTGTTTATTAAAATAATATCTAAATTAAGAATGTCATCGCGTGACGTCAGTGACGTTAGGGCCGTAACTTACGCTGCGCGCCAATATACTGTAGCTGTCTGTAGATTCTCTTGTACATCATGTAAACCTGGCTAAACAAACAGCTATCCATGCGGTAGTTTTATAAAAAAAACAAGTCTAGACAATGACGCTGAAGAAACACACACTGAGGCACCTGGAAAGGAAGGTGAAATACACACAGCAACATCCAATGAGTCGAGTGCTCATGGCAGCATTTGTGCTTCAGCCTCCACTGATATTCTCACTCAGCCGGCGTCCGAATTAGTAAATCAAAATTGTCCACCTCCAGATCTTATCCAAATTTACCTGAAACTCAAACAAATATAGAATCTTATGAATAAACTATGCATGAATATACCATTTACATTGAGTCATTTCACGAGTTCACCTGAGCAGATAATGAAGATAGCAGGGGTAGTAAAAAGTATGCGTGTTTGGCGTGCTGTACTCCATCCGAACCCGGAACGCTCCCGCCCCCCAATAGGGGCGAGTGCGCCGAGCTCGGAAACGGCCAAACCCAGAACTCACCCCCAGAAGTGCAAGAATATAAATTGGACAGCAGCCAGGTAGCGCATACCCCCCAAAAACGCTGAAAAAGGCTTCCTGGATGGTGGCTTGCGGTCGCCATGGACCTGTGGGTCGTGCAGGCCCTGATGAAGCAGATGTTGTCGTGGCCGCTGGATGTAGATTTCCGAGGGGGGTTCTTCTGTGATCGTGAATCGGGATCCTGATCCTGGGGAGCAACAGAGCTAGAAGGTTGGCTAGCTTCGGCAGGGTGACTTTTGCCCGTCTGCTGCGGCAGAGCATGAGTTGGAAGCCCGGGGGTGGTCACTGCGGTGACTCCGGCTTCTAGCATGGGTGGGGGGGTGGAACACGTTCTGCTGCGGCAGAGAAAAGTTTAAAGCAATGGGCCCCTGTGGGGGCGGTCGCTGCGGCGATACTGGCTGCATAGTGCATGGTGTCTATTACGGCTGGACTTGGGTTGGAAGCACGGGCCACTGTGGGGGCGGTCGCTGCGGCAATACTGGCTTCATAGTGCATGGTGTCTATTACGGCAGAACTTGGGTTGGAAGCACGGGCCCTTGCGGGGGCGGTCGCTGCTGCGATACTGGCTTCATGATGCATGGTGTCTGCTGCGGCAGAACTTGGGTTGGAAGCATGGGCCCTTGCGGGGGCGGTCGCTGCTGCGATACTGGCTTCATGATGCATGGTGTCTGCTGCGGCAATGCTTGGGTTGGAAGCACGGGCCACTGCGGGGGCGGTCGCTGCGGCAATACTGGCTTCATGATGCATGGTGTCTGCTGCGGCAGAACTTGGGTTGGAAGCACAGGCCCTTGCGGGGGCGGTCGCTGCTGCGATACTGGCTTCATGATGCATGGTGTCTGCTGCGGCAAAGCTTGGGTTGGAAGCACGGGGGTGGTCACTGCGGTGACTCCGGCTTCTAGAATGGGTGGGGGGTGGAACACGTTCTGCTGCGGCAGAGAAAAGTTTAAAGCAATGGGCCCCTGCGGGGGCATTCGCTGCGGCGATGCTAGTTTCGAAGTGCATGGCGTCTGCTGCGGCAGAGAGAAGTTTAAAGCACATGCCCCTGCGGGGGTGTTCGCTTTGGCGATGCGTGGCATCTGCTGCGGCAGAGCGGGGGTTGGAAGCCTGTGGGCGGTCGCTGCAGTGACGCTGGCTTCTAGCATGGGGGGGGGTGGAGCACATTCTGCTGCGGAGAGAAGTATGAAGCACGGGCCCCTGCGGCGATACTGGCTTCTGGCATGGGGGGAGGGAAGACATTCTGTTGTGGCAGAGTGAGGGAAGAAGCACAATACTTCAGGGGAAGGGGTAAGGGAGGGATACTATCGGAGGGAAGGAAAGACGTTCTGCAGCGGCAGAGTGAGGGATGAAGCATGGGCCCTTGCGGGGGCTGTCGCGTGGTGCGATGCAGGCTTCTGGGGAAGAGGATGGGGTAAGGGAAGCATGCAAGGGAATTTTGGGAGGGGAAAGACATTCTGCTGCGGCAGAGTGAGGGGAGAAGCACAATACTTCAGGGGAAGGGGTAAGGAAAACATGCAAGGGATTCTATCGGAGGGAAGGAAAGACATTCTGCAGCGGCAGAGTGAGGGATGAAGCATGGGCCCCTGCGGGGGCGGTCATACAATACGATGCTGGCTTCGGGGGAAGGGGATGGGGAAAGGAAACATGCAGGGAGGGGTCAGCTGGGGGTAGGAAAGACGTTCTGCAGCGGCAGAGTGAGGGATGAAGCACGGGCCCCTGCGGGGGCAGTCGCGTGTTGCGATGCTGGCTTCAGGGAAGGGGATGGGGGAAAGGGATCATGCAAGGGAACTTACTTGGGGGGAGGGAAAGATGTTCTGCAGCGGCAGAGGGAGGGATGAAGCACGGGCCCCTGCGGGGGTGGTCGCGTGTTGCGATGCTGGCTTCAGGGGAAGGGGGAAAGGAAGCGGGTTGGGGGAGGCAATTACTTAGGGGGAGGAGGAAAGGAGGTTGGCTGCGGCAGAGCATGGGCGGGAGCACGGGCCACTGCGTTGCTGGCTTCTGAGGAGTTGGTGTCTGCTGCAGCAGAGCTGCTAAACGATTCGGGTGATGAGGGTCTGGTGTGCTTCCTTGATGAGGGTGCGGTCTGTCCGGATGTGATTTTTGAACGCGTCGGGAGACCAATGGCCGAGCGCTTGGATCTGGGACTGTGAAAGGCCCTTTTGGGCAGCCGTGGTTGCCACGCCAATGCGGAACGAATGGCTGGGGAATAGATCTGCTGGGATGCCTGCATGGAGCAAAACGGATTTAAGATGTTTTTGGAATCAGAAGCGTGTAGCAGTTTGATTTGAGTCATCTACGAAGAGATGGTCGGATGGAGATTTAGCTTGTGATGTTCTGAAGTGGAGGATTGAAGATGTTGTCATTAGCATATCGTTATTGGATTGGGTCAAAATATGGCGATCTTGCGAGCTTGACTAGCATGTGTTTACTGGTGCCGGTGTTGTGCCGAGAAATGCACCCCTGCCAGATTATGCACCCTCCCTCCCCACAATGGTTAGGGTGAGGATTAGGTGTTAGGGGAGGGGTTAGGATTAGGTGTGGGGAGGGGTTAGAATTAGCCAACCGGACAGCGTGTTATAGAAGGAGGTGCATAATCTGGCAGGGGTGCATTTCTCGGCACAACACCGGCAGCAATTGTATCTGGGAACAAACGAGGTGACGAGCGTGACGTAAACGAGCGGGGATACGGAATCACTTCCCGAAACAGCGGGAAGATGTATTTGAAAATGTTGCTTTACGGATCGGGCCTGCTGCGTGGCTGCATCGCTTTAAAAATCTGTATGATCCCTTGAATACTTTACATCCTTCCTGTGATGTGTAATCCTTTAGGGATGGCTTCAGGTAAGAATCTTTGTCTACTTATGTGCTGGTTCACTTGAGCTGATAGGGTAGAGTCTACAGTATGTTTGCTGATTGCGAACCAGCCGGTCTTAATTATATGCTCTGGCTTCTCCCGAACTTTGTTAATCGTTAGTCAACCATTAACATCATTTAGCAGACGCTTTTATCTGAAGCGACTTACAAATGAGGTAAACAATTAGAACAACATGAGGACAACAAAGCATAAGCGCAGTAAAACCGGTCTCATATAGCCCACCTCATTATAAAGAGAAAAGGGGTTTTTTTTATAGAAAGAGTAGAAAAGAGATAGAAGTCAGATCTGATCGGTCAGGTGCTGACGGAAGAGATGTGTTTTCAGACGACTCTTAATAATTATTATTATGCCATTTTATAGTTTGGCTTTCATCATCGCTACTCATGTTGGTCTTGCTTCTGTCAAAATATTTGTAAAAAATCAGGTCAAGGTCTGAGCCGGGGACCTCTGGTTGAGTTCACATGAAATGACTCAGATGTACATTAGTGATAGTAACTGGTCAAATATTTCTCTGTGGGTTTATATCTGACCGATATGTTTCCAGTGTTGGGCAAGTTACTCTGAGAAAGTAATTAATTACTAGTTACTAATGACATATTCAATAGTGTAATTAGATTACTGTATAAATGACTCTCTCCAAAAAGTATTGAATTACTTATTACTAATTACTTTCTATATCCTTTCTATATATTACTTTCTAAGTGATGCAAGGATAGACATGAAGAAAAAATAAGAGTAATCCCTTACTTTACTTAAATTACAGTAACTAGTTATGCCCAACACTTTAGGTTTGTAGAGCTATTAAGTAAGTACAGTATGTGTTTTAAGTGGTCACATAGTAAACTCATCTGTACTGAATCTGTCTTGTGTGCACAGATGAAGTGGCTTACTATGGGTGGCTTGTGCCGGAGGAAGAGAGACATGAATCTGCCCTCAAGAGAAACAAAGAGAACTTCATCACTGAGCTGAAGCTGTGGAACGGTTACCTGGAGAAGGTCTTCATCATCTCAACATCTATTACACAATCACTCTGTTACAGAGCTTCACATTCACATCAAGAGAAATGAAGATGTGGTTCTTGAGTCTAATAAAAGCTCATGTCTTATCAGATGGGCAAAGGATCTTATCTCGCTGGCAAGAACTTCACTATGGCCGACGTTGTTTGTTTCCCCGTCATTGGATTTCTTTCACGTCTGGGGTGAGTCAAATCTCTCTAATGATTGACAGCATCAGACGAAAGTCCGTATGTGATGCTGGTTTAATGATTAATCTGATCGTGATCTCTGACAGGTGTCCTAAAGAGAGATGTCCCAGACTGATGGAGTATTATGAGATGGTGAAGGATCGGCCGAGTATTAAAGCCAGCTGGCCGCCTACTTGGCTTGAGAAACCTGAAGAACAATACACCCTGAAGAACTTATAAACATCTACTGCAGACATACAGTATATACATGACACTGATCATTACTGTTGAAAGTGAATTGATCTCGTTCTAGCTGATATCACACTTAGGAGAAAATCAACATGAATAAACTAGTGTGACGATCTGTTGCTCGCTCTGATTTTTTGTAAGACGTTTTTTCTCTGTCGTTCGAGTAGTTTTCATTTTAAATGAAACATTTCATTAATATTGATTGCAAGTTTTGTTTATTTCCATTAAGACGAACACACTGTTAATGGATTTGTAATTGTAGATCAACATAATCTGTTTTTATATTGTATGGGTAATACATAATATTTCTGTTGCGTCGGCTGTTGCTAAAAAAAAAGGGGGTTTTCAGTCTTTGACAAACATAAAGTTTTATTTCCCATATCACACATCATGTCGTAATGATCCATGCACACGAAGAACATGTTAAAGGTGGTTAATACCACTACAGTTAAAGGGACACTCCACCCAAAAATGAAAATCCTGTCATCGTTTACTCACCCTCAGGTTGTTCCAAACCCGTATACATTTCTCTGTTCTACTGAACACAAAGGCAGATATTTAGAAGAATGAAGGTAACAAACAGATCTCATCCCCCATTTACTGCCATAGTAGGGGAAATAAATACTACGGGAGTCAATGAGATCTTTGGTTCACTGACATTCCTACAAATATCTTCCTTTGTGTTTAGCGTTTAAACAAGTTTGGAACAATCCGAGGGTACGTAAACGATGACAGAATTTTCTGTTTGGAGTGAACTACCCCTTTAAGTTATAAGAAACTACATGATGGAAAATTTGAGAAGCAACATTGAGCTTGAGTCTTTTGATCATTTGTGTTTATTGTTTGTATCTTTTGAGGGGTATAGAACTACAAAACGTTTACATACACCCCTCTTATAATGTATGGAGTCTTCAAGTGTGAAGCTCATCACACACTCACTGCTGGAAACATCAAGATTGTGCAGGAGCTGCAGGGTTTTACTGAAGGACAGGAAGCTCTTTCATATCTCGGCTCAAACAAGAGACTCGTCGACAACTATTAAAAACAAATTCATTGGTCATGTAGGTAATATTGCACTGTATTTAAAGGACGATAGTTCACACAAACATTTGAATTCATGATTCATCCTCATGTCATGTCAACCTGAATGAGTTTCTCTCTTCTTCAGAACACAAAAGAAGATATTTTGAAGAACGTTGATAACAATACTGAACCACATTGACATCCATTGTATGAACACAAAACCACCGACATTTCTCAAAATATTTCTTTTGTGTTCCAGAAGAAAGACTTGCATACACGAGAAAGAATAAATGACAGAATTGTATTTAAACTAATGAGAAGAACTGTATACATTCCTCTACACGTATATATATATATACAGTATATACCACCATAGTTCACAGCAGAAGGACAATTAAAGGTTTTGAGTCTCAAAGGAGGGAGCCGTCAGATGCTTCTCCAAACACACCGAGTGTCTGACAAAATTGAAATTTAAAGTTTTTAAAAAGCAAATACATTTTCTTTAAAAAACAACGGTTTACTTTTTGTATAGTTTAACATCAGCAGTATTTGAAGAGTTTTGTTCTAAAATGAGATCATGTTTTTTTATTATGCATTCCAATTAATATCAAACTGCTGCGGTTTTGATTTAAGCAATAATGACAAAAAACTACAGCTAACTAACGCAACACACACAATAAAAACATGATTTTTGATATCTCTTTTGGAAACTCTTCATTTCATAATCATTCATGTTGTTTTGTAAGCTCTGAAATACTTCAGTTTGAGGAAAAGGACATGACAATAAAATTCTGTTGCGTTACATCTGTGTATTTCATTAAGTACACACATCAGAAAACTTCAGTCAGTCAGAATAAAACCGTTTAATGAAACGTGTATTTGATGAGCAACATTTTAATAACAGCAACCGTTATCATTCTTACAGACACATTTGATCCCATTTCTCTGGGATCTGTGATGCAGGTTTACACACATCTCATCTGCCCTGCAGATCTCTATCCTGCGTCTTTCTCTGAATCTCTCCAGCTCTCTTCTAGGGCTCGTTCAGTGAGCTCACATCCCATCATGTTCAGCGAGAACATGCCGTGAACACAGTTCAGCTCTTTCTCTAGAAGCGCGACTGAACCGGGCGGTGCTTTGACTCTCCAGCGTCAGTACGTGTCAATCATCGTCCTCATCCGATGAAGAGTGAAGCTGGTTGTGTTGATAACAGTGAGCGAGACTGCGGAGCTGCTCCATCGCTTCAGTCAGCTCGCTGAGCTCCAGTCCATGAGAGAGGAAACTGGGAGCCACGCGACGCATGTCCAGCGCAGAGCACGCTTTCTGCAACTCTGACAGCTGAAGACCCGCAGCCGGACTGGACTGAAGAGACGTCAGGACCGGAAGACTCGACACAGGACGAGCAGCGGCTGCGCGAGAGGAATTACACACACAAAACATCAGAGAAACAAAATAAAAACTGCGTGTGTGAGAGACTGGGGTTGTGAAGTTTCACTCACAGACAGGAAGCGCAGGATGATTCTGGAGGAAACCCTGTGGAGTCAGAGCCGGACTGAACATCTGAGGGAACGGAGCCGTGACTTTACTGGGACTGGACACCAACTGCACCGCCCTACACACACACACACACACACAGATGAACAGACATCAGACACAGCCACAGGTTTCTTCCCACATCTCACATATGCCAACACGTGCGTGTGCGTCTCACAGTGGTGTTGATGGGTAATGTAGTCGGGTGTAAGCGGTGAGAACATCTTCTCCAGAGCGTTCAGAGTGAAGCGGACTGGCCGGCTCTGTGCCCGGCAGCAGGGGACTGCAGAAAATAAAAACAATAACAAATAAACCAGTGCTGTGTGCTGTACAAATACATGTTTTGTTACACCAAAAAAAGCCAAAGACGACAACATCCACCTCCTCAAAGTAAACTGTCATCAGATGATAAGAGGAGAAGATGCTCACCTGACTAAACTCCGCCCCTCTAAGCCTTTCAGAGTTACTGATTGGCCAAAGCAGCATCCGTCGCCAAGCTCTGGACAAGCTGATAGGGATCTCCATGGCAACGCATTAGCAAAAGCATCCAGAGCCGCCGGGAGACAGCTGCCGTGCATCATGGGAAATGGAACAGAGCCGTAAGCCGAAACAACCTGGAGACAAACGGCAGGTGTAAAATCTACAGGAGAGAGAAAATCCCGTCACAGGTCTGAGATCAGCGGGTTTATACTGACCTTCCTCCCGGAGACGGTCAGAGCGTCTGAAAGCTGCCACATGGGAGCGCTGTTGTGTCTCAGTCTGTACGACACCGTCATAGCGTCCAACGCAAGAGCCAAAACAGCACTGGAGTGAAACCACAACTCGGGCTGACAGACGACACACACACATCTTTACAAACACACACACACACACACACACAACTGTGCTTTCTCTTGTTCTCTGTGTGTAAGAGACTCACATCATAGTTGAGCAGTGGGAAGGCGGTGGGTGGAGGTGGACGTCTCCCCAGACCCCCCCGCAGGGTCAAAGGGCAGAAGAGCGAGCTGTGATTGGCCATACTGACCGTTCCCAACGCACAGTTCATCATATGAAAGACGTCCTTTATAGAGCTCTGATGAGGTAACGTTCATGAGATTAAATGACCAGCACTGACCAATCGGCATCAAGTATTCATTCAACCCAAGATGACATCACATCTCACCGTGTCTGGGTGATTGACAGGAGCCACGCCCCACGTGAGGATGCCACGCCCTCCATAAGAGTCCTGCAGCATCTCTGTGACCTTTGACCCCAAGCCTGAAAAGCCGTCCGTGAGATCACAGAACAGCTGGAATCCCTGAGCCGGAGGAGACACAGCGCGTTTACATCGACACCGGTGTTCACGATGCTGTCCAGCTGATTTTGTGGGCTTACCTGCAGATAATCGCATTCTTCCACGAAAAAATGCAGCCGGTCCTCTAAATCCTCCAACACTGAGCCCTGTAAGAGCACCGTGCCCTGACCGAACACTTCCAGACGCTCCGATTCACTGATGACAAGCACACAGCATCAGGTGTGTAACTATTACAGCAGGGGATTGTCACTCTAGTAAAGTGTGGTGTGGTAGAGTCAATCCTCACCCGTCATGATTAAACTGGTTAATGACAGAAATGGTGCGCGGGTGAAGATGAATCCTCAGAAAGTCCGACCACACCCTCACGCTGCCCTCCAGCCTGTAGGATTTCTGTATCCGCTCCAGAATATCGTTTATCGTCTCCGTGGCAACGGCGGATTCTGCGCTGGTTACTGTATGAGCATAAAAGAAATGAAAGTGTAAATAATTCTATACACATGCTGGTCAAGTGAAGAGTGCATGAAACCATGTCTGACCTGAGCAGCGGTCAGGAGCCAGAAAACTTGCTGACTAGAGAAAACACAATGACACAAGATCTTCACAACATCACCCTCACGTAACAGAGACATTCTTACACACACTCACATCCAGACTGTCCAGATCTCGCAGGAAAGAGTTTCTGCTGGCTGGACTTTCCCTGTGGGTCGTAATCTGTCCATCCCTAAAACAACAACAACAACAACAGCAACAACAATACCGATTCATAAATACCACACAACAATGTGATTGAGAATCAGACAACAGAAATACTGAACACACAAACATCTAACCATGTACATGCTGCAGCTTTACTCTCGGGTTCATATAACCGTCCCTCCTGCGGCAGCGTCTGAAGACTCCCTGAAGAAACAACATCAAGATAAACATCTGCAGACGTGACCATATTGAGCACGACAACACAGTCGGACGGTTCTGGGGCATTATTAAAGCTTTATTACAGGTGAGAATGCAGTTTGGGTCTCAGGGGTCACCTTTGAGGTCCATGGCGATGAGTCGGGGGGTGTATGTGACGTGGCCGCCCAGAGTGAGACCCTCTCTGAACAACACATCACCCTGCAGCTCAGCCGGCGCCCCATCCGGGTCATAACACAGAGATGCATCCTACACACACACACACACACACACAGAGATGATGATTGATACTTTGAATTTTCATTTCGTTATGTCTTTTATATTTCGCATTGTTATTTGTTTATAGCAGAGAACACACAAACATTGATACTGGACAATAGCATGAAACAATGTCAATCTTTCTTTCTCTGTGTATTTTGCTTTCACCAAGCTGACCAGGATTCAGGGCCACTTCACCACAGATTCAGTAAAACTACGGCATCTGTTTCTAACAATCTTTCGTCATTCGCTTTTCTTATGACAGTGGTCACGGCAACAACAACTGCGACGATTCTGCTATTTCTGAGAGAACTGATCACAGTCGCTTCGGGTTAAAGCGTCAGCTAAATGACTACATGTACATGTCAAGTATGCGCCCAGAAACTAGACCTGTACCCGACTAACGAGAACTTATTAGTATTATTATAACAGTGTGGTTTGATTCGAAGAGTTTATAAATCACTATTAACGTGCGTGATCCGCTATAAACACACTGACTGACCTGCAGATTCCACCAGTGAGTGCCGATAAAGTTGGAATAATGTCCGAGCTGAAGAGTCACAACCTCTCTACACGGACCGCTCATACTGATAAATAAACGTGAACACTTATTAAACATTCATTTCATGAAGGTAAACAAGAGATTTCTCATGATGTTTGGAAGAAACGCAACACAATTTTCATGCGCCATCCGTGACAGACTAACGCAGCATGTGGGCGGTACTCCGAATGCCTTCCTGATGCTGATTGGCTGCTGCGGCTCAATCAGCGCGACGATTGGTCGAGAGGAATGTTGGATCGTCTGTGGTATAGTTTGGTTTCACTGCGCCTGACGCGCACATGTGCAGCGCCAATAAACAGCATGAATGTGCAGAACTTTACAACTAAATGTTTTTTTTTACCTAAATGTGGTTTAATAAATATACATATACATAATCACGTTTAAAATACATAAATAGACTTTTTGTATATTTTATTTGATTGTTTATAGACTATAGAGCGTGAACTAATCCGCGTAGGTTTGACAATTTGAGAGGCGCTATGAGAGGCGTTGACGAAAGTCACGTGACGTTGAAAGAGAAAGAGCAGTGATCAGATTGACCTGCTCCTGCCACACCTGTGTCTATGTGTGTACTGTATGTGATCAGACAGACTGTGATCGGGTCGGATCTGACACTCGTGATTCTCATGTAAACATTGACGAGAGTACCAGGTGAGATTTTACTCTTATCTTCGCTTTTAAAGAGTTCGTGTGTAAGAAGTGTCGGGTGTAATAGTTCATACATGTCGTTTAGAATGTGAGATGCTCTAAAATCATTTTGTGTTAACACTTTGAATTTAAAGTGAAAATATTCAACAGTGGAACATTAAACAGATGTGATACAGTGTGTTTACTTCGGTTATTTCTCTTATAATGTCTGAGGTCAGAATTCGGGTTAAACAGGTGTAACAGCATTACACAAATCTCTCCCTCTCTCTCTCTCTGTCTGTCTCTCTCTCTCTCATTGTCTGGAGTGAAAGGCAAACACTGAGTCATACATGAGAAATCTCTGCACTCATAAACCCGACTATAAACAACTTTATATTGATTTATTCAGTTTGAAATGGTAAAAACATTAAATTCGGGGAAATATTATTTTATTCGTTTAATGTTTTAAAATTATTCCTAAAAATAAAAAATTGCCATTGAATAATTGTTTTTGGTTCCCCGGAAAATCTTTCAGTCAAGGATTCTCACAAGATCCATTTCTTTCTTTGGTTTTTATAGTCTGATGAACTTTTTCCACTTTTGTGCAACAGAAATCTTCTGTGGATGTTTCTTTATTTAGATTTAGATTTAGATTCAATTTTATTGTCATTGCACATGTATGAAGGTACAAGGCAACGAAATGTGACCTCTGCATTTAACCCATCCAGAGAGTAGTGACCACACGTACCCCCGGAGCAGTGGGCAGCTATCACTGCAGCGCCCGGGGAGCAAGTAGGGGTAAGGTGCCTTGCTCAAGGGCACCTCAGTCGTTACCCGCCGGCCCTGGGAATCGAACCGGCAACCTTCTGGTCATGAGTCCGACTCTCTAACCATTAGGCCTGCCCAAATGGAACCCATTATGGTAGACAAAGACAGTTTTAATGAGTGTACCAACATATATCTTTCTCTCCATGTTCAGGGTTTTATGCTGCAGATCAAGAGTGTTCATGTACAATAAAAATGGGCTGGGTGTGTTTTTAAAGTCTGTAATTTCATAACCACCGACATGAGAACAAACACATGATAGATGCACTCAGGAACAGATCAGTAATCCAGTTCACAAACTAAAATGACAGACGCACTCGGTTTTCAACCTCAATCAACTGAAGAGACCAGCGATCCTCAGAGGTCTGATGGAGATCTGCTGGAGTCTGACAGTCTGCAGGGGCTCCAGATGCGAGGAACAGAGAACAGCTCACCTGAGGGATGGACGTCCGGCCGAGAGCAGGAGAGAGAGAGATGGACGGATGTGGAGGACAAGAGGAATGATGATGATGATGAAGGAGGAGGAGGTCTGTTAAAGGAGGAAGACGATGGCTCACTGGCTGATGATGAAGATGATGGTGATGATGACAATGACATCATCCAGGTGACGTGGATGTCAGAGAAAGCGAGACAGGCCTTCACTCCAAACGTCACGATAGTGAAACTGACAGGACATCAGGAGGACCTGAATGAAAACAGTGTGATGAAAGAGGAGATGGAGAAAGTGCCTCTACATCCACAAACCTTTCACACGAGCCAATCAGAACGCTTCCATCCGCAGTGGATTGATGAGATCGACAAGCCCAGAGGTAAAACAACATTTACTTTCATCACAAACATGACTGAGAAGAGTTCCTCATAGTTTTACCTGTTTTGCTTTTACTATAATCGCAAAGCTTTATTTTTAGTACATATTGATGTAAAAAAAACAGATATTTAATATTTTCATAAAATATGGTCAAATGAAAATTTAGTTTCTCAACAAAATAAGATTATTTGCTTAAAATTAACCTCAAATGATTTTTACTTCATGAACATTCTGAACTGCTGTGGATCCGCTGAAAAGCCAAAACCATGAAAAAATACTGTAGTATTTACCAGAGTAAACTGCAGTAAAATTCCCTAGTTATATTGAAGTATACTTATACATTTACTACAATTTATTAATTCAAAATTGTAAATATTCAGAATACTATAGTATATATACAGTATATATACTGGAGTATACTACAGTTTACTATAGTAAGTCTAAAACACTGATTCTCTCTCAGACAGTGGCTGTGGAGAGACGGTGAGGTTGTGTGTGTTTGTGTCGGCCGCTGCAGTGATGTTTCCATTAATGACGTGGGGCGGTTACGAGCTGTTGCCCTTTAATCCCCCTGCTCTCGACAGCGCCCCCCTCAGGCTGATCTACACACTGCGCAGTGCTTTCTTTGCATCTATTCCTATAGTTTTGGGTGAGAGAATATTCACTTTCTCATTCTAATAAGATTTTTCTTCATATGAAACCAGTCAGATATTCTGTAGGATTACACCGGCTGTGGCTCTTTTGACCCTGTAAACGCACACGCTTTGCTCTCTCCGTGTTTTAGGCGTGTTGGTTCAGGGTGTGTCTCGTCTGAAGTTCGGCTCCGTGAATCCTCTGTTTGACGGGACGTGGAAGAATCGTGAGGTGTCTGTACACGGTCACTACGTCAGAGACTCGCTCCATCTCTACCTGCTCTATTTCCTGCAGCTTGCTGTCATGGCAACGTACGCCCAACAGGAAGTGCTGAAACTGGTTCCTGTCCTCACCATCATATTTGTGTTTGGCAGGTGCGTCGTGTGTTTACGAGTCAGAAATGAAGGGTCACATGTTCTCTGTGTTTTAATTGAATTATAATTGATTCTTTTCTCAGAGTGATTTATTGGGTGTGTGCTGTGTTCGGGAGCAGCGGTCGAGCGTTGGGTTTCGGCCTCTCTTTCCTGCCGCTTCTTCCTCTGCTGGGCGCAAACATTTACTTCATCTGCTCAACTGAGGGGCGGGGGGTGGTGTTTGATGTCGCCCCGCCCACCACAGCCCCGCCCCCAAAACTAAGATGGTGGGGGTGAACGCAAATATGCAAACACACGGAGCGCATGGAGAATCAGACTGAAGACTTTCAGACTTCAAACTTTACTCAGTTAGTACGCTGAAGCTCACGTCAAAAGAAAGAGATCAAAAATCTGATGTTGCACAGAAGTCAAAGGTTTGGACGCATTATGAAAAAGAGTTTTTAGGGTGATTGAGCGGAAAGTCTCTTTCAAATATCTATAATGCCAAATATAATTGCTCATTTCTTTCTCTTGATGAGATGAAATATAGTCTGAAGTACATTGAGAAGTCATTTGCTTTGTCTTACAGAGAACAGTATTTTGATGGTTAATGTTCCAGACGTTCCATTTGTTTACGATGTTGTTGTTCTTTTGTGGCATCATTATAATTGTTAACAGCACAATGATTTGTTATATCATTAATGTGTTTTCTGATGTTTGCCAATGCAGTGTTGTGTGTTTCAGCGGTTGGATTTTATTCTGTGTCCTGATGAATCATTTCAAATGTGTGTCATGAAGTTGAACATGGATGATGTTCTTGTTTTTAAGAGTCAATGGTTTTTTGTTGACACACGGCATCTTTAAAACTCGTCATTAATAAAAAACAAACAAACACAGACATATGCGAGTCAACAATTTATATAGAGAAACAAAACAAGCATAATTACATTCAGACTCTGTTATTCAGGTGTCAGTGAATGTTACTAAATATTCCTAACATTTACAGGTAAAATTTGTTTTTTTTTACAAGCGAAACTGTACTTTATTATAAATTCTCTTTAAAAAACACATGATTCATAATATTATCAGAATAAACGACGATTTTCAGAGTCACTGGAGTCCAACCGTCAGAATCCCTGAGAAACTCTTTAAGCGCAGATTTTGACTCTGAAAAGTGTGCTACACGTTCCCCATCACATATCAAGCAGATCAGATTATTTTACAGAAGACAAAACAGACAAAAACCATGTGAAAAATAATGCTGTACAAAACAGAATGAATGTAATAATCAATGGACTAGATCATACATTTCTTTTCTGACCTTCAGTATGCGTATGAAACATTCATTCCTGATTGGCCAATCCAGAGAGATTTTGTTGATGAGATGTGACACCAACGTGTGTATGAGGGCAGAGCGTCTACTGTAAGATCTCAGTTGATTGGCTCGTAGCCTGACCGTTGCGACGTCCTCTTGCGGATGCAAAGAAAAACTCCACCCACCATGATAAGGACCAGCGGCGTGCCGAGACCCACGGCCATGATGCAAATGATAAACACTGAGAAAGAATCCACCGGAGGATCACCCACACCCATTAACACAGTCCTGTAGAGGAAACGAGAGAGTTCACCGAACAAATCATAAATCAGCTCAAACACATTTACATTGATGCATTTGGCAGACGTTTTTATCCAAAGCGACTCACATTGCATTATACTACACATTTTTTGTTTCTGAGTATGTGCAATCCCTGGGATCCAACCCACGACCTTGGATCATTAACACCTGTTATAAACTCTTGTCTCTGTGACACATGTTTGAGAGCTATCAGGGACATAAATGTTTCTAAATTAGGGTTTTATCCACATTCTCGTGTTTAATGTATAGAGAAGAAATGTGTTCTGAATTCCACAGAGGTAGAAAAATCAAACGCATGACTTGAGGATTCATGAGAGAATTCCAGTTTAAACACACTCACCAGCTGAGGTAATTGGTGGCGTTGTAAAAGGCGTCTCCGGCGATCCCGAAGCTGACGTTCAGTCCGTATGTCTGAGGCCGATGGCTGAAATAGGCCTGAATGAGAGCCGAGTGAGGCGGCCGGGCGATGGGAACGGGTTCAGAGTGTCTGCAGGGCGTGGCGTCTTCGGTCACAGGGCTGGACTTACGATACGCCACCGGCTTCCACTGAGCGTAACCCCAAACCCTGCTGCTGTTCACTGGAAACGACACCCACTGTGACACCTGACGACAAACATCCAGAGACACGAGAGGACACCAATGCATTTACACAGGGCTGAAGAGAAGAAAACCTTACACTTATAGAACTATTTTTGAGTCTTTATAGTTTCACCTTAAAAATGGAGGGTGTGTACTCATCATCAATAGACCTGTGGACGTCCACTCTTCCCTGAAACCCCGAGTCTCCGACAGACTGCAGCTCCAGAGAGAATCTGGAGTAATTCACCTGCGCCGTCACACCCTCCAGAGACACACGCAGCTGAGAGGAGTTCGAGTTATGAAGGAGACTCGGCCACGCTGACTCGCGACCTTCTGACTCGAACGCTGAGATCTGATGACAGAGATCAGACACACGTGTGTGAGTCTACAGCAGTCGTCATGTGATTGTGTGTTTGTGGTTCCGCTCACCTGCAGACAGAAGGAGCCGTTACTAAAGCCGGCAGCCGTCCTGTCTCTTCCACAGATTCTGATCCTGTGATCTGATTGGTTCAGGTCTGACCAGATGAAGTCCTGCAGCTCATACGGTGGGTAGAAACTGGACTCTGATGTGTGCTGTGGATCTGCCGTGTTATTGACATCACTGTACTCCCACAACTGACACAAACACGCACATCATTATTCAATCTATTCATCACTCGTTTGATCTCTTTTATTGTAATAATAGATTTTTCTTTTAATCAAATTCAATAATTATGTTTTTTGTTCACACACCTAACTGTATATTTAAACTTTTTGATAAATAATTCAATTTAAAAAGGGCTGCGCGATTCTGAATAAAAATGCAAAAACTTGCTAAATAATGTGTGTAATGCTTTAAGTTGATCAAAGCAAAAGTGAAAATGGTATAACTAACATTGTTATAACAGACTCACCCTGGTGATGACGAGAGCACTGCTGTACTGTACGCTGCGCTGTGGCTCCACCTGCAGGCTGCCTGGTGAACTGCGGCTAATAAACTCCGGCCAGTTCACATGCACTGTGGACTCTGTGCTGTTAGTGTGCACGAGCAGAAGTGATGGCGCCCCCTGGTTACAGAAGAGGAAGTGCAGGGTGTCATTCTGACCCAGTGCCCGCACGTGCACGAGATTGACTCCAGGGGGCAGTGTAGTGGGGGGCTTCAGTCCAGGGTTCACTTCTACAGACACCTGACAAAAATCAAAGATTTATCATATAACCACAACAATATAGTTTTTTATTCAACATACGACTCACAAAATCACGTGAAAGGTGTTTTGTATGGAACAGCTGTTAGAATGACATAAATCATGATAATACCACACAATATGAATCTAAAGAAACAGGGAGGGAAGAGGGACATCTCATTCAGAGTTCACGAACTAACGTGTAGTGAACCGAACCGAAACCATACTACTTTAGCTCAAATAAACGCCAAAAGATTTAAAGCAGTGACGTAATAAACAACTTCTGTTGTGTGTGTGTGTAACGTTAGTTACTTCTGTGTATCAATCAAAGCATGTTTGTTGTGCTTCGCAGGTATAAATCTCTTGAATGTACCTTCCGTCGAAGCGAATCTCCACTTCCAATGTATCCAGACGAAGGACAGAAGACGACAAACAGCAGAGAGCAGATAAAACACCTTTTAAACATCGACATGATTCAACTCGGAACACAGATGAGGAACCATCACATTTCTGTTGTGTTTGTCACTGAAGTCATGTGACCGTCTCGCTCAACACGACTGATCTGAGATCAGATTTCACCTATGTTCTGTTCTGTACGGGTCGGGTAGCGAGTAGCGACATTGCTGATCTAGGACCTTCTTCTTCTTCTGGTGTTTTGTGGCGGTTTGGCAAACCAACGAAAAGGTGCATTACCGCCACCTACTGATCTGGAGTGTGGAGTGTACATAAGGAAGAAATACACACAAAAACACATATATTCTATCTATTGTTCCTGTGTTTTTCAGGTATTTAAATAATATTTTATGTACTCTTGATGGCCTTGACCCGTTTCCTAACAATACTTTTAAAGAAATATTATCCACTCCCAACTCTCCCTTTCATATGCAGAACACTCATTAAGGATATGCCGCACTGTTTCTAATTCTCCACATTTGTCACACTTTCCCGATTCATGCTTACCTATTTTAAAAAGACTATAGTTTAATGCTGTATGTCCAATTCTTAGTCTTGAAATAATGACATCCTTCTTCCTATTTCCATATCTTTTTCTCTCATTTCCAACATACTCCTTGTGGCTACACTCCTGAATCTGGAAAAGATGGATCTAGGACCTGCGGTGATCGAACACGGAAATAGCCTTTCTTTCAAAATAAGAGTCACTGCACGAACCGTATAAAAGCCAGTAAACAACATTTTTCGAAAGATTCGATGAGACATATGATCATATATGTACATATAAATATACGCAAATACATAAAAGATAACAAAATTTTGCTTTAGTGAGGTATATGAATTTATATAAGGAATTTAATATAAGGAAGGATATTATTCTTGCATGCATGTCAGGAGCTATAAAAGGCAACGAGAAACAAACTTTAATTAAAAAGGATTGAGAGTAACCTCTTAAAATGTCTTAAAATATATTTAATTTGTATTTAAACAAATATGATATAAAAAAATTACGATCAGTTCTGTTCATAATTTGGAATGTATGTGTAAAACTGTTTTTCGACGTTTCCGATGTTTTTACACATCTCCAGCCTGATCTTTAGCAGTCGTATCTGGCCAACTTTACACTGAAAGAAATCACAGAAAATTATGCCCTCACAACCCAAAGAAAACTTAATTTGTGTCTTAATTGTCGCAATTAAGGGACATTTTCATTTGGAGACTTCTGGTTTTCACGGGTAGGGTCACACGTGTGATCAAATAAATGCGACATATATAGCGTACTGTGTGCTTATAATAGCTTTCTAATGGGGGCTGAAAGACGATCTTGAATGTATTCAAACAGAATTACAATCCCGAAAAACAAACAAAATAATGCAGTCCAAGAAGTATTTATCCAACGGGCAGCGTCCCGGGGCGTGGTGAAGTAGTTTCGTTTTTATTTACCTGAGATGACCCAACTTGACCCGCCCCTTATCCCTAAAACAAATCATTTTGCCTACAGGAAGTTGCCAGATTAAGACATAAAGTAATTAGCCAAGGAGTCAGCATCTATATTGTTCTTCATATCGGTGATATTAACGACATTCGATTTTACCACAACAACTAATCAGATGACAATATTGGTTGGTGGCAGGTAAATCAAATATTTCTTTAACCTTTCGTTTTCGTTTTGACATATTTTGAGCTGGAAGCTAAAGGATTTTTTTAAAACACAAAACGTTTAGACGAGTCTATATTGTTGTTAAAAATATATTGTTGTTGAATAATGACATTCATCGAAAGAGTGAGATACATTCAAACTCGACAGTATATATGTAGTTTATCTATATGAAATTATTTTTTGAGATAATAATCATAACCAGCCTCTCTTTGTTCTCAGCAGGTTCAGCCTGTTAAAACATCTGCTGCTGTTATCTCTTTTTACTTGCATTGATGACAGCGAGGGTAAATGTCAATACATTTAAATATAAAATTATAATTTGATAAAAAAATCCATATTAAACAGATGATTAAATTCATGCATCATTAAATATGCAGCACATCTGTTCTTTTCATTTGACTCACTTTCATCAAGTGATTGATCAGTTCCTTGCATTAAATGACATAACTACTTTGAACATCACCTTGGTATTATCGGCTAGTGGTAATATTTTAGTTTTCTTAAAACATTGTGTGCGACATGCTGGAGAATCTCCAACACTAACTAACACCTATTGAGCCTGGCTTGTGGTAAATAAGAAAAACATGAAAACACATTAAGTTGATTACATAACTTTAAAGGCTAATTCACACTGTTGATCTAACAAATTCCAACAAACAAGTTTGTTGGATCAGTGTGAATGAACATGTACAGTACATGTTGCCATTTGATGCTGGTGTTTGCTTGCATTTGTTGGATAAATGGCGTAAATTAGCCTTGACAGAACACAATATGATTACCTACTGTAGATTACAGAAAATAGACAAGAACACCACCAATATTTCAATATTAAAATACTTATGTTATACATTACACTTTTTATTATTTTTTATTTCTAGAAACCACCCCTCAACAAGTGGAAGGGAAAAAGGGTGACAGTGTTACCCTGAATTGTTCTTTTACCAATGAAGTTGGATACATTCTCTTACTGATTCGGACAAAGAAAATCACATTTTGTTCAGAGGAAAAATGTGATTGTCATATATGTCAAACAGGGCCATGTGACATGACCCTAAAGGACCTGATGTTCGATGATGCTAGCACATACACTTTGAATGTCTATCGCAATGAAAAGAGTGAAACAGTGCTGCAGCCTGTCTCCTTTACTTACCGACTTCATATTCGTGGTAAATGTCAAAACATTTTCTAGCTTTGCCTTTTGTTATGGGTTCCCATTAAATATTACCAATCCAAAATAAAATGTATACATTCATTTAGTTTATTAAATCACATGCTTCTAATAATGATAAAATCATTACATCACTATTATTGTGTCTTTATTTAATTCTCCTTAGATGACATCTCTTTAAATGCAGGCGATAATTTGACGTTGGGTGTGCTGCTGCCTGAGGCAGTTGAAGTGCGACATCATCAGCACATTGAACATGAAGTGCTGTGGAGAAAGGGTGATAAACCAAACAAACGAGTGACTGTCAGTGATGGGAACCTGACCATTTCCAATATTACAGCAAGTGATACTGGAACTTACAAAGTTTTGGACCATAACAATAAAACCTTGATCACAGTGAACCTTGAAGGTGAGAGAAGATTTCACAATCATGGCATGTCACATTATTTGAAGCATCTAATAAAGTAAATATACTGTACAAGACCTTCGGTTTTCCTTCATTAAATGAACACCACTGTTTATAACTACGTTTTTTTAAATGATTTTACAGTAAATGGCACGAAGGCCTCAGAACATCAGAATAGCAAAGACGAGCCGCGTAAGTAAAACAGAAAAGCAATATGAGCTGCAGAATTGCAACATGAGTTTATATGAAGTTAATATGAAAATAAGTGCTCTCTTTCCCCTCCAGCTACCAAAAAGGAAGACACTGGTTCACGAATAGGGATTTGGCTGGTTATTCCGTTTGGTTTGGTTTTTTGTGTTATTTTATTTTTGATACTGTTGTCAAAGAAACAATCTGGTCCAGTTGTCTAGAGACTGTTGAAAGCCATAAAAAGAGCTGATAGTTAAGTCCTGAAATCATTGTAGGAATGCATCATTCCTGTTTACAGTAATTCAGTGGGAGCTAGTAAAAGTCTTTTTGCTCTTCTGTATGTCTTAACATTGACAGAAAGTTAGGCTTTTAAAACATGCTCCGCACCAATCTGCCCAATTCCTCCCTTCTCATATGTAAATAGATTAACATTAGAATACATGAGAAATCTGTGCTTAATTCCAAATTATCGCAAAAATCTCAAATTGAGCAGAGTTAAGCCCTGCTCCCAGTCCTGTATGTGCTTGCAGTTTATTGCATGTTTACAGCAAGAGTGCTGTTGTTTAAAACAAAATAGACACAATGCAGCGTCAAATCACAGGAAAGTGTTCTCAGTTTTGCAAACTTGATAAATATCCTTCTGGAAGCCCTTGAGACCAGCAATGAAATTATGATTTTTATTTATATTATTTGTAATATAATGTAATTGATATTATAATCACATTATGATATAGATTATATTATAACAGCCAGACAGGCCTCATATGGTGAAAAGTGACGCATCACATGCATTTCTAACCTTAATGGGCCAAACCCATAAGACCTTTAGAATTCTTCTAGTTAGATTTCATTGGTCCACTACCCAGAAAGGGGGGTATACTTTTGCTGCAAATACCATGGCACAAGTGATAGTGAAAGATAGTGTATCTTTCACTATAAAACACAAACTAAAATTACATCCGTTAAACATCACACAGAAAGTCCCCACAGGGCTCAAAGATCTCAAATGGACAGGTGTGAGTAGTGCCATAAAATGTGAATTACTACTACTAGGCAGACAGCACCACAACATGTAGGCTGATATACATTTGCTTCAGGAACCTGATGTTCCAAATATGGTCAGAGGCGTTACATTTCCCTCACACGCTTGCAGTATTCCACCAATCACTACACTCTGGTGAACTGGCCAATCACAGCACACCTCGCTTTTCAGAGCCATGAGTTAACTTGCATTTGAGTATTCTGAATTATTATTATTATGGTTATTAAAATATGTTATATAACTGTACCATATTATGCATAATATTATATCTGGATTTTATATACACATGAAATACATTTATATGCATACTGTACATTTGTATTTTATATGCAATATATTCGAAAGATATTATACACTATTATTGTATGATGTAATGATGTATACCACGGGAGAATATGCCAGTTAATAAAGCAATAAGCCCCAAGAAGCAGTGGGTTACAGTGCATTTTATAACAGCTAAGGGCAACAAACTATACTACAGACTGAGTATCAGGCCCAGGTGGGAACAAACCTGGTCAAAAGAACAGCAAAGATCCACCCACTCTGCACAGTGCCAGCTCTACAGTGACTTCTGCAGTAATAATTGATACACAAAGACCAAAAAATGCCTATAACAATGACCCCTTAGGGACTGCTCTGAGATTGCCCCAGGGGCCAGGGGAGGAACTGTAAGGCAGCTGGCACAGTAATCAACACTGGGTGTAGTTGTGAAGTTGCAACATACAACAGGAGACACTTTGGGGGGTGTATCATAAAGCAATAAAACCCACATTCCTTTCTAGATTCTGAGGAAATGATATCCTGCTCTCTCCCCAGGGTTGCTGATACCTAGGAACTGAACCCCCTCTTCTAATCACACCGCTCCCCTCCCTTTCACCTCTTCAGGCCCTGACCACTGGAAATGTGCTTACACCTTTAATGCTGTGTTTATCATTTATTGTCATGTTGTGAAGACTTGATCATCACGTTTGGTATTGTTTTAAAAGTCATGGTGCGATGGGTAAAAGGGTCTAATTCCTTCAAACCTAACAAAGAGTGTATTAGAGCTTTTTAACTTTAGGACATAACCTGCACTTCTCTAAGAGGTGTGACTTTCTCAGGGAATCTTGTTTACAGATAGATTGAGATCCCATTTGATGACCTCTTCAGTCACGAGAAAACAAACAAACTAAATTCCACAATGACCATTGAATTCATGATTCTTTGTTACAACTGGGTATAAAAGGTGCATTGACAAAAGACTGTAGCCAGAACTTCCCACACAATTATTTTGTGTGTATTTATTGCCAGGTATAACTTTGTTTTGTTTTGCTCATCATTTTTATGAATTGAAACTGAATTATATTATTTTAATTAATGTTGTACCTGCCTGGCATAATAAATTGTAATTATTGGTTTATTAAGAATTCTTCAGAGACTGTTACTACCGGTAGATTGAGAGGAGCCTGCTGTTACCGCAAAATAAGTATGTTAGGATGGGATGGACTGGAGTTTTGATTTTAAACTACAAGTGTGAGACTTCATTCATTGTCTTTCCAAATTTGTTTATGCTTAAACACAGCATGACATGTGAAAATACACAATATGGCTTTCTCATTACATCTGCACTCTCTGGGCCGCAGTGTGAATTACAGTGTAATTTTATCACGCTCATTAAATGGCTTTTGGGATGTTTTAGTGACAATAGACACATTTTCATGATTTAAAGATTTGATTGCACTTTTGAACTCAAAGGGCAAAATATGGAATGACATGAGTAGTTTTCTTAGTTACCCCTTCTCAAATCAACTTTATTTATATAGCGCTTTTTACAATTTTCATTGTTACATGAGACAGATTGACTATAAGCAAACCAATCAAAGTTGTACCTGCAAAAACAAGAAAAAGTTGAAAACAAAGAAGACAGACATACCCACACACAAAACACTCCACACACACAATATGCACACGTATTAACACACAGACACACACACACAGACGCGCACGCACACACACACGTACACAGACAAGTACGCGCACACACACAGACGCGCACACGCACACACACACACACACACACACACACACACACACACACGCACACACACACAACACACACACACACACACACGCTCAGTGAGAGCACACATTTAGTAAAGGAGAGAGAAGCACAGGTCAAATATAACAGATAATAAATTCCTATATGTAAGAGGCCAGCTAGTGAAGAGCTGTGCAGTTGTGTAAACCTCACTCCCGACCCAGAGACGCTCTAGCGACAGACGCTAGAGACTGCGGTCTTTAGCCTCCTCGTTAGAGCGCCCGTCTCCCATCCGGACCGAGCGGTTCGAGGCCGCGCAGAGGGTGGGAGTATCCGGTTTACAGTATATGCAATATTAATTAAGTAAAACTTTAAATTCTAAAGCAGCCCCCCCGGCTCAGGCAGATGCAAAACAGTATGCAAACGGTGGCGAGGAACCCAAAACTCTAATCGAGAAAAAAAAACTCAGGAGAACCCAGGCCCAACCAGGGGATTCCAGTTCCCCTCTGGCAAAAGCTGCTGCCTCTGCACAAGCTCCAGAGAGCTTGCACAAGGCTAAATAAAATAAATAAACTTACTAATAAGGTAAATTATAGTTTAAGATTATCATTAATAATCTAATAGCATTTGAAATTTTGTTGGTGAAGACGTGTCAAGTGACCACGCCCTTCTTTATCCAGCTCTATCATCTCAGCTCTTGTCAGGTCTCCGCTCTACCATCAGGTCAGGCCATGAACTGCATCCTGCTCGCTGTGGTAACCTTGGAACAATGAGACAAGACTGGCTGAGAGTAGAGTACTGTTCTGTACTCTTTGATGCAACAAGTACATCAGTTGTGTTTTTGGTTCCGGTTGATCTAACTAATGCAGCCTAAACCCTCAGAAGATTTATATTATGGAAGAGTAGTGTATGCAAGATTAAAA
Organism: Triplophysa rosa; assembly: GCF_024868665.1. Classification (NCBI taxonomy): domain Eukaryota; kingdom Metazoa; phylum Chordata; class Actinopteri; order Cypriniformes; family Nemacheilidae; genus Triplophysa; species Triplophysa rosa. The sequence goes on from NC_079905.1 coordinate 668,877, forward strand.
AGATGCGTCTTTAGTCTAGATTTAAACTGACAGAGTGTGTCTGCCTCCCGGACAGTGCAGGGAAGACTATTCCAAAGTTTAGGCGCTAGATAGGAAAAGGATCTACCACCTGCACTTGATTTTGAAATTCTAGGTATTACCAACTGACAGGACGCCTGAGAGCGTAATGCACGTGAAGGACTGTAATACAAAAGGAGTTCATTCAAGTACTGAGGAGCTAAACCATGTAAGGCTTTATAGGTAATAAGCAAGATTTTAAAGTTAACGCGATGCTTTATAGGTAACCAGTGCAAGGTTGACAGAACCGGGCTAATATGTTCATACTTTTTTGTACGTGTAAGAACTCGAGCTGCCGTGTTTTGGACCAGTTGGAGTTTTTGTAATAAGCCTGCAGGGCAACCACCTAACAGTGCATTACAATAATCTAGTCTTGATGTCATGAATGCATGAATTAACTTCTCTGCATCTGACATTAACAGCATATGACGTAGTTTGGATATATTCTTAAAATGGAAAAACGCAATTTTACAGGTGTTGGCGACGTGGCTCTCAAATGACAGATTACTATCGAATAGAACGTCAAGATTCTTTGCTGACGACGAGGGTTTTATGGAACATCTGTCAATAGTTAAACAGTATTCTTGGTTGTTACTTATAGCAGTTTTCGGTCCAATAAGTAACACTTCCGTTTTGTCCGAGTTCAGTAATAAAAAGTTGTTACTCATCCAGTTTTTTATATCGACTATGCATTCCATTATTCGATGGAACTGCTGTGTTTCATGAGGCTTCGAGGAAATATAAAGTTGAGTATCATCAGCATAACAGTGAAAGCTAACTCCGTGTCACTTTATTATATCCCCTAGAGGTAGCATGTATAATGCGAAGAGCAGAGGCCCTAAGACTGAGCCCTGTGGTAAACCGTACTGGACTTGCGATTTGCGTGACACCTCATTGTTTATTGCTACAAATTGAAAACGGTCGGATAAATAAGATTTAAACCATTTCAAAGCTATTCCTTTAATGCCGACGTAATTTTGGAGTCTATGTAGGAGTGTGCTGTGGTCAATGGTATCAAATGCAGCACTAAGGTCTAGCAGCACCAATAACAAGATACAACCTCGGTCAGACGCCAATAGCAGATCATTTGTAACTCTGATCAAAGCAGTCTCTATACTGTGACATGCTCTAAATCCAGACTGGAATTCTTCATTGATGTCATTCCTTTGGAGGAAGGAGCATAATTGAGTTGAAACTACTTTTTCCAGAACTTTAGATATGAAAGGTAGATTCGATATAGGCCTGTAGTTCCTTAGTTCTCTAGGGTCGAGTTGGGGTTTTTTGAGGGGTCCTTCTGATTGCAATTATTAGGTAAGACTAAATAGACAAATATTACTTGTTGTAAATTAGCGTGTGTACTTCCAAAATAACATTCTAATGAGACTGGTGAATGCTGTGGTATGGAGAGAAGAACCTCGTCTTTTACTGATTTGGGGGCCACACTCATGATTGATATTGATTTTACAATCCTTATTGTAAAATTAAGTTAACATTTAAGCCTTGCATGACCTGGCTCCTCAGTACCTGTCTGACCTGTTATTGCCGTACACACCATGTCGAAATTGGCGCTCTTCTCAGTAAGGTCTTTTAGTGGTTCCCAAGACACGGCTTTGCTAAACGGATGATAGAGCATTCTCCTCATATGCTCCTAAACTCTGGAACTCTCTCCCGGCTGACATCAGGGAGGCAAATTCACTAGCGATTTTTAAATATCTTAAAACGTTTTATTTTAGGATTGCTTTTACTTGATTGGATTATTTGTTTTTGTTGTGTTTTGTTTGTTGTTTAGAAAGTGTTTTTTACAAATTGTGTTGTTTTACCTGATGTGATGTCTGCTGTGAAGTGCTTTGAGAAAGCAACTTTTAAGTGAAAGTGACCTATTTATCAGATATGGTGACCCATACCTGAAATTTGACCTCTGCATTTAACCCATCCAGAGTAGTGAACACACATAGGCTACATCCAGAGCAGTGCGCTATACAAAATAAATGTATTATGTATTATTATTATTCATTTCACTGTCTCCCAAACACATTTACTGTACAGTTGGTGAAATAACGGCATGTTTATGGACGGTTTCATCTTAACACAGTGCTGAAGAACTGGAAGGCTGCTGGACCTGATGACATACCAGCAGAGGCACTGAAAGCAGACCTGAACTCGTCAGTGGAAATGCTGTACCCACTCTTCGAGAAGATTTGGGAGAAGGAAGAGGTACCGACTGATTGGAAGGAGGGTTATCTAATTAAGCTTCCAAAGAAAGGTGACCTCAGCAACTGTAACAACTACAGAGGTGTCACACTCCTGTCAGTGCCAGGCAAGGTCTTCAATCGGATCCTCTTAGAGCGGATGAAGGATGCCGTCGATCCACAACTACGAGAGGAGCAAGCTGGCATCCGGCAGAATCAATCATGCACAGACCAGATTGCAACGCTGCGCATTATACTCGAGCAGTCCTTGGAGTGGAACGCATCATTGTACATCAACTTCGTCGACTACGAGAAGGCGTTTGATAGTGTGGATCGAGAGGTTCTATGGAAGCTCCTTCGGCACTATGGCATCCCATCCAAGATGGTAAACCTGATCAAGAGCTCATACGAAGGCATGACCTGCCGAGTGATCCACGCAGGACAGCTCACCACCAGCTTCCGGGTGAACACTGGAGTCCGACAGGGATGCTTGTTATCCCTGCTCCTTTTCCTCTTCGCCATCGACTGGATTATGAAAACTTCTACCAGCGAACGCAGGAATGGGATTCAGTGGACCTTGTGGAGTCAACTTGATGACCTAGACTTCGCCGACGACCTCGCACTCCTCTCCCACAGTCAGCAGCAGATGCAAGAGAAGATCAGTGTGGTGGCTGCCACATCAGCAAAGATTGGACTCATCATCCACAAAGAGAAGACTAAGATCCTTAAGACCAACGTCAACAACATCAACCCAATCAAACTGGACGGATGTCCCCTGGAGGAAGTGCAGTCCTTCACCTACCTGGGCAGCATCATCGACCAGCAAGGGGGAACAGATGCAGATGTCAAAGCAAGAATTGGTAAAGCAAGAGTCGCCTTCATCCAGCTCAAGAACATCTGGGCTTCCAGAGAGCTGACCTTGACCACCAAGACCAGGCTGTACAACTCTAACGTGAAGTCAGTACTGCTGTACGGGGCTGAAACCTGGAGGACAACCAAAGTAACCAACAGAAAAATCCAGACATTCATCAACAGCTGTCTCAGAAGGATCCTCCACATTCGCTGGCCTGACACTATCAGTAGCACCAACTTATGGGAAAGGACCGGCCAACATCCTGTAGAGGCAGAAATCTGGAAGAGAAGATGGGGTTGGATAGGGCACACGCTTCGCAAACCACCAACAAACATCACCAGGCAGGTTCTCAGGTGGAATCCTCAAGGCAAGCGGAAGCGAGGCCGTCCAAGAATCACATGGCGACGCGACCTCGAAGCAGATGCTAAAAGGATGGGCTACACCTGGAACCAACTAGAAAGAATGGCCCAGGACAGAAACCTCTGGAGATCTATCTTTGATGGCCCATACCCCGAGAGGGGTGGAGGGCATGAGTAGTAGTAGTAGTAGTTAATCTAAACAACATAAACAAACGTTACTGCGCATGCGCACTTTTGTGACCCCCAATTGAACTTCCGGTACGCATTCACAAAAAATAGAGCGCCTGGAGATTATTTCTGATAACAATCAAAAGAAACCGAGAAGAAGCGTTACTTGGCTAAACTTGTGTCTCCAATATTTTGAATTTAGACTGCGATACCAAGCTCAACCACTAGATGTCAGTGTACCGTACGGTTTCTTTAAATGCGACTAAACTACAGGACCCATTTAACAAATCATTTATTTAATAAAATGAACATACAACAAAATTCAACAAATCGTTTATTCAATACAATTATTCTACAGTAAAATAATGATTCAAATTAATAGTAAAGAGTAACTAATTTGTGATTTTTTAGGTCCAACTGTGGTTTATGGAGTGTGAAACAACAAGTTTACGTACATACTGTACACGGTGTAAAAACACTTTGATTTTCTAATAATAGGCAGTTATTACTACCAGTGGCGGTTCTAGACTACTGTAACTGGGGGGGCCAGGCAGGGGCCACTTATGCTTTTAGGGGGCACACTAACATGTGTCGTGATTCATTTTCAGTCATTTTTCACTGTCATGTATTACTGTTTTCTCTAAGTAAACTAATAAGCTAATAAAACAAGTTCAGCTCAAATTAATGTTCCATGGTCATTTATTTCACAACACATTGTATATAGTCAAAATAACAATGACAACAATAATAACATTTAGGCACTTTTCTGCATCTTAAATGTACATACATGAATGAAAAACTACCACAAAGATATCCAAAAATCAACTTAAGCAGTCATCTTAACATGAGTCACATTATCAGGTATTTCCTTTACACAAAGAAAAAAACATGAATTTCAAATTTTTGGCACACTTTCATGTGAATGCCATGTTAACTAAATACTCGTGTAAAAACTCATGTTTTTCACATGGAATTTCAGGGTTACAAAAGTTGTCTCTCTGCACAACTAAATCACCTTGCTGATGGGTCCTCTGTTCTTCTGGACTTTCTTCATTCTCTAAGCTTTTGTGCATTTCTGACTCTTTTTCAGAAGTGTCTTCTTTCTCCAGCCTTGACTGACTATTATCTTTAGTCTTCTTATTGAAAAGGGCATTATGTCCTTAGAATTTTTCTCTTCATTTTAACTGCAAATGGAAAATTATGAAAATGTGTAAATGAAACCTAAAGCTCGACTTTCAAATACACCACAAGTAATATACAGGACAGTATAGAATAAACTGTATTGAGTACTTGAACTCTAATTCCTTGGGAATGACAGACCATTTATTTGAATTATGAGGCAAAAGTGCATTTTATCAAACATTCACCCCAATAAATGTAAGTTGCATTTGATCTCATTTTATTAACAAATAAAATGTCTTTAGTGTGTTACACGTTCTCTGGCAGCAGCTGATTCTTTGTATAGGCAGGAGTCACGACTGCTTTATATGTAGATTTAACCAGAGGTGGGTAGTAACGCGCTACATTTACTTCGTTACATATACTTGAGTAACATTTTGGAAAATATGTACTTTTTAAGTAAAATTAAAAGTGTGTACTTTTACTCTTACTTGAGTAAATTTCTCATAGAAAATCTGTACTTTTACTTCGTTACATAACTTACATTGCGTGACGTTCCTTCGTTCCTTCATTTTAAAATATGCTTTTTAAAACGCGTTGTTTATTTCAAGGTTGTCGTCTGTTTTTACGGGCATTCCCGAGTGATCGATTCTTTTGAGTCGATTCTTTTGAAAGCATTAATTGAACAATGGGCAAAACCACTTGAATAGGCTAATGAATCAGTTCAAATGATTTGTTCAGTTCGCAGCACGATCTGAATCATCTGAAGCAGGATTACTCACTCCTCGTAGCGCGAAATTTAAGAACACGCAGAACACAAAGAGCGTTGGATGAAGTGGATATGAATCTATATCTATACAATCAAAACTGCAAATGTGTCATATTGTTTGCCAGCAATGATAAATGCCCGCCATATGCGCGCACCCGCGCGACCTGTTCGTCAGACACCGCAACATGCGCGTTACCTGTCAGACACAGAGACGTGGGCTTGCAGAAATATACATTTGAAGAACAGAAGGAAGAAAACTTGTTGATTGGCGTGTGGTTCACTGTTTACTGTTTGTTTACAAGTAAGAGCGTTTCACAACACACACGTGACACAACACGAGAAAACATGAGCTTTGTTCAAAAATGTGTATTTCATTTAAGAGAGCACTGCAGATGTTCTAGATCATCTTAGGAAATGCTCTGAGTTTAGTTCATGCTTTAGTTTGACATGGTCTATTATTCTAAATAAGTTGTGTAAACTACATTGACATCAGGACTAGATGAAACTTACAGAAATGCTTGTCTCTTCAGTGTTTGTCTATTCTTTAGTCTCTCTAGTATATTGCAAAGATATCTGCTTATGATAATTAAAAATATTGATTAAAATGTAATATTAAAATATTGGCGTTAATATTAATTGTATGTAGTAGGCCTATATAATCAGATACAAGTAACTAAGTAACTAACTACTTGAGTAGTTTTTTCATTGCATACTTTTTTACTTTTACTCAAGTAATTTTTAAAATAGTGACTTTTACTTTTACTTGAGTAACAATTTCTCTAGTTACTTGAACTTTTACTTGAGTAAAGATTTTGGCTACTCTACCCACCTCTGGATTTAACATGCGCAACACCGGAAAATATAGGTCAGTATTTTAATATGATGTGTAATGATATGCATTTTCGTTATATTTTTACAAAATTTTCCATTACCTGTATGATGTAGACGTAATCTTGCTGAACGCGCACAGACTCGACATTGTTTGCGTCTTGCTTGCGTAATCTTCCTTTTGGCACACAAGCATCATTACTGCCACTCGCAGGACAAACTGTGCATTGCACCCGAAATTGCTCGGTTGTGGTAAAAAATTCCAGAAACGATTCCAGATTTAGGGGGGCCACCTGCCCCCCCACCCAGAACCGCCCCTGATTACTACCTTACTTTTTGACAGACTCTCAAATGTAAAAAAAGTAAATCCCTTGACTGCACTGCTGCTTTGCCCGGGGCTTCTTTGTTTCTTTGCTGTTTTCTTCTACTTCAAGTATAACCAACGACTGCATTGTTATCTGAACTCATCTTTGGGTACAATGTGTATCTGAATGCATTTGCAATTTCATCTTAGTCTTTCTGACCACAGAAGGGTTACCAACGACTTGAGTGTTTCTAACCTCACTCTTGTTTACCGTGTATATTTGAATGCAGATGTGATTTCCTCTTAGTCTTTGTGACTATAGCAGCGTAACCGACAACTTCATTGTTATCTGAAGTCATCCTTGCTTACAGTGTATATCGGAATGCAGCTGTAATCTCCCTTGTTTACTACATAACTGATTGCAAAATTGCTCTTCCTTTGGATTGTGTGATTTGTAATAAAGCTTTTATATTTTTCTACCTACTTTTTTAGGTAGAAAAATTTAGGGGGTTTTTTTCGTTTAAGGTCACTCCACCCCTGACTACCTGCCTAAACTGTGATTTCCCGGTGTTTCCCGGGTGGCGTAGTCGAGTAGCTTAGTTTACTAATTTTCCTTGTCCGGTATCTTTCCCCCTCCTTGCCACATTAATAACATCGCAAGACAATGTTGTGAAACAGTAATGCTGGTATTATAACACCTGATGAATCAGATGGAGTTAGAATGAGCATCTTAATGGTAAACTATAATTTTCTTCCTGAATAAACTTTGTTCATTTTATTATATCATGATTTTGTCTCATGCCTGCTGTTTTTCACTCTTCATCTCTCATAGCAGACATTTAAGTCTGCAGGATAGTTAGAACTATCATTGTTGATGTATGAACATGATGGAATAACACTATGGTATCATTTTGGATCAATAACAAGATATTATAATCTATTAAATCCAAGCATGCAATAAATCAACTAAAAGACTAAAACGATTTTTAAGTTAAATAATCAGTTTTAAATAACCATTTTTAATGATTAATATAATCTGCTTTTGCAATCTGTTTGCATGTTAGAGACAAGCTGAAATGATAGTTTGACAACATCAAGCTGTCAGGCACACATGCTGTCATTTAAATATATTTAACATAGCTTCTACCTTAACGCTAATCTACATTACATTACACACGCACACACACACACACACACACACACACACACACACACACACACACACACACACACACACACACACACACACACACACACACACACACACACACACACACACGCAGGCTTTGGTTGACTATCCCCGTGGGGACAGTCCATAGGCGTAATGTTTTTATACTGTACAAACTGTATATTCTATCCCCTATCCCTAACCCTATCCCTAAACCTAAAGATCATAGAACACTTTTTGCATTTTTAGATTTGTAAAAAATATTGTTCTGTACAATTTATAAGCTTTTGTGCCCATGAGGACCTCAATTTTGGTCCCCACGGTGACACGAGTCCCCATGTGTTGGTGTGTATTCAGGTTTAGGTCCCCACCGGGATATACAAACATGAACACACACACACACACACACACACACAGTCTGGTTTACTATCTCCGTGGGGACAGTCCATAGGCGTAATGTTTTTATACTGTACAAACTGTATATTCTATCCCCTATCCCTAACCCTACCCCTAAACCTAAAGATCATAGAACACTTTTTGCATTTTTAGATTTGTAAAAAATATTGTTCTGTACAATTTATTAGCTTTTTTGCCCATGAGGACTCAATTTTGGTCCCCACGGTGACACGAGTCCCCATGTGTTGGTGTGTATTCAGGTTTAGGTCCCCACCGGGATATACAAACATGAACGCACACACACGCACACACACCACCACACACGCACGCACGCACGCACACACACACACACACACACACACACACACACACACCACGCACACACACGCACACACACACACACACGCACCACACACCAGAACACACACATCAGACAAAACATCACACACGACACACACACACACACACACACACACACCACCCAAGCACCACCACACACCCAGAACACACACAACCAGACACACGACACACACACACACCACCACACACGGCCAACACACACACCAGCACACACACATGGACTCACACACACACACACACACCAGACACACATCAGACTCACACAGACACACACACACACACACACGCACGCACACACGGGACACACACACACACACACACACACACACACTGGACACACACACACACACACACACACGCACACACACGGGACACACACACAGCTAAAACAGCACACATATAGGAATACACACATATATTCACACAATGCCAAGTGTCTTTTGCAAGCTGATGTAGAGAACATATGCTCTATCATTATTGCACGAAGATGCCTGAAACAATAGAGCAAAGCCAGAACAATGTACAACACTGAATCTTATGCTATAGTATTCAATTCTGTATATGCTTTTGGTAGGAAGTGGAAACACTGTGGTTTTAGTCTGTTTAGTGTCAGCATCCTGCTTATAGTACCTGTAGTTTGATTTACTCAGTTTAGTGCAACAGACAAAATGGAGAAAATCATTCTCTTCTATGTGTTTTCTTCTTGGATTATGCACATCACTTACAGTGGTAAATATTTTCAATTTTAGTATTCTAAGCTACATAAATAAGTATCATATAAAAAACTAGAATATGCATTCAATAATATGTACATAAACATTATTTAAAAAGAATTGTCTCTGCAGATGTGTCAGTGCCTCAGCAATCTTTTCTGTTAAGAGCTCAACTGGGAAAAAGCATCAGCCTAAACTGCACCATGTTGAACAGATATGAAATTGCCTGGCATCATCTGAATTGTGAACAGCTGACTCTGCTGGTGACTGCAGAGAAAGACAGTAAAACTGGGGAAAAACTTTTAATTACCTACAATCAAAATAAAAACCACCTGGAATTAAAAGCAAACAGCGGGATCACAGTGGTCAGTCTGGTTATTTCTGAAGTAACACAGTCTGATTTAGGACTCTATTTCTGTGGAACAAAATCTGACACTCCAAAGATGCACTTCGACAGAGCCATCCGACTGCAAACTGAGGGTTGGTCCCTATAAGATTTAAGTTCATATTGTACACCCAAAAATTCAAATTATTTGAATTTACTCATCCTCTTGTCATTTTAAGCCTGTATGAGTTTCTTTCTTCTGCAGAACACAAAAGAAGATATTTTGAAAAATGATTGTAACCGAACACTGGCGGTACCTGTTGACTTGCATTGGTTTTGAGTCCATATAGAAGTGAATGGGTACTGCCATCATTTGGTTACCAACATTCTGGTTTGAAACTCTTTCAGGTTTGAAATGACATGAGAATGAGTAAATGATGACAGATTTTTTGTAACCTATCCCTTTAAAGTTTATTTAAATATTTTCAGAAAACCTGAGACTCAGGAAAGAAAACTGTAATTCTCAACTGGGAACGGAGCAGGTTGAAATCACAGGTATATCTTTATTCTTGCTTCTATGTCTCATGTTTAATTTGTAATGAAGCCTCAGATGTCACTATAACAGTCACTTCCATATAACACTGTTGTACATTTATTACATTCTCTCTCTCTCTCTCAGATGATGATTTGACGGTGAAAGAGCGAGTCTTGATGTTTGGAGGTGTTGGATTGGCTATTGTGATATTTTTCCTGGCGACAGTCGCTGCAGGTGGAGTAATTCATCATCGCGGCTGGCAGAAAGGCTGGACCGCAGGGAAAGGTGCTATCGCTCTCAGCTCAGATTAAACCACGACCAGCTACTCTATACATTTATGTGCTTTATTTTACTATTCAATCAAGCTTATTATGTCAAGTAAAATGTGTTCAGCACTGCAGTAGGTAAACAGCCTTTTAACATTATAAAGAGTGTCGAGATTTTGTGGCTCAGATGTTTATTTCTGGTTAATTCTCACTTACAGATTCATCCAACTGTTGTCTTTATCACTGCCAGTACAGATCAGATTGTCAATCACTGTGGCCGTGGTTTATGATTCAAAAAGATCAACAATATTTACATTTATTCATTTAGCAGATGCTTTTATCCGAAGTGACTTACAAATGAGAGAGCATTTACAATTATTTTGTCGATGAGCCATAAACAATAATGAAAGATTAACCAGGCCATGTTTACAAGGATAAAGGCTGAGGAAAAGGAAGAATGAACAACAAGAAAGAAACAGACACAAGTTTTTTTAAACAGCAAGAAAGTAGACAGTTCAGGGTTAGTCAGGAAGACTTGGACAGGTTTTTTGAAGGTTGTGATGGATTCTGAAGTTTGAATGGAGGAACAGAGTGGATGAAAGTCGTTGCTCACATGCTTCTGTACTTGGTCTTACATGTTTACAAATGCAATATTACCATATAAATGTAAATAATTTTACATAGGCCTATACTGTATATCTTAATTTTGTCTGCTATCCAGCATCAGCATGTGTGTCACCTTTTGTTTATCATATAAACCTTGATTAAATAAAAATAATGTCAAAAAAGATCTGCGTTTCTTCAGATACAAATGTTTGACACAACCGCACGTCTCACCACATCTTCAATGAACTAGATTCACAGCGCTTGTCACGCAATAAAAAGTCATTATTTCCTGATTGACTGCATTCAACTGACTGCAGCTAAAACCACACAATGCACATAACCACATGAGTTCATACAAAACTACAATGACTTGCCCTCAAACACACGATACATGTCAGTGTGAAGAGAATGAAACATTAGTTCACCCTGTGGCTGATACAGCATTGTGTCAAGTCGCTTTGGACAAAATCGTTGCTAAATGCATACATGTTAATGAGTAAAAATATTATTTTAATTAATTCAATTTCTAGATTTTTTTTGAGAATTTACAATCTTATTTAAACGTTTTAGAAATTATGTTTATAAACGCAATAAACTGAACTTCAGAACATGCGCTGTGTCTCCACCTAGTGGTGTCATGGTGTCACTGCAGCCCCTCCCGGAAGCAGCTGCCAATTTTGTATTGTTTCAAAATATATCAAACATACAATGCTTATAACATAACAACAAATAATATCACGTTTGTAATATCCATATCTCAAACAATAATAAAACAAGAAAAGGAAGCAGCAGCCGCCTATCAGTTTAAAATACAAATATATTCAACGTCATGCAACGCTGCACACACCGATCGGCTTATGACACCGCAGAACCGCGAGAGCGTTTCGAGAAGACACAAAGCAGCCTGATCTCGCGGTACTGCGGTGTCATACGCTCACTGGTCTGCGCAGCGCCGCGTGAAATCGAACACACCTTCTGTCATGGCGTCGGTAACTTTGCGTGACTGTTTTCTCTGTGTTTCAGCGTTTATTAACTTTATCTTTGTCTTCGTGACAGGCGCTGATTTTGTTCGTTTTGTGTCGTTTCGCGCTATCTATCATAACCTGAGCGGCGGCGCGCCTCTGTGTCGAGGTGAGCGAGCACTATTAATCAAACAATACTGAAACTTTCATACATTCATTTATAAGCCTGTTATTTACATTTATGTTATGAACGTCATGTGCACAAAAGTAAAGGGCATTTATATCAGCAGATTTTAAAATATTAATATTTAGCGTAGAGCTTTGCACTGTTCATGATGTGAGTCGGTGTTCAAGTCGCTGCAAGTATATTAAAAGTTTCTGGTCTAATTTTTTAAATGTTAATAATCTTTAGATCGTGATTTACTGTTTTACTAAGATCTGTTTGTGTTGCTCCTTTGTGTTTTGTATCGGGATCAGAACATTAAACGAATTCAAACGGATGTTGAAATGAATCGCCGAGGGCGTGTGCCGTCATTATGCCATGTGCGCGCGCTCTGCATACAGCCCGGCTAGCTCAGTCGGTAGAGCATGAGACTCTTAATCTCAGGGTCGTGGGTTCGAGCCCCACGTTGGGCGGCAAATGTTTTCTCACATGTTTTCGTGCGTGTGTTAGAGTCTGTGTCGTGGTCTGTGGCTCTGCGTGACGGTGCGGTTTTACGGGCTGTAGCTGTGGATGTTTTCCTTCTGGTCCTCTTCAGTGTTCAGCACAGTCTGTTGGCATGGGGTCCAGTGAAGAGAGCCTGTCAGAACCTGCTGGGGGTTTTGACCAGAACCATGTACTGCTTCACCACTGCTCTGGCACTGCAGGTAAACTCAACAACACCCTATAAATACTGCAGGTGTGTATGTAAAACTCACATTTGAGTAAATATAAGTTGTAACGTAAGATATAATGCACAATGAAGATTTTAACTCTGTATGACGTTCTGAACAAACGCACACCTGCAGTAATGCATCACCCATCTTGTTTCGGTGTTCTTTATATTGATTTAAACACAATCTGTAATGGTGTAAGTGAACTGTGGTGATTGTTTTGGTGTTCAGGTGTTGATGCGATGTTGGCAGCCGGTCACCAGCGCCCCCTGTCTGTGGTCGGTGCAGAACACCAGCTGGGATATTTATTTCCCTCTCATCTGTTTTATTTTACACTTTCTGTGCTGGGCGATCATCTGCAGCATTCTCCTTATATTTGACTATCCAGAATTACTGGGCATCAAACAGGTAGGCTACCACACATCTGCACATTTCACCACATTTATACTGATGTACTGTTTCCTCGAGACTCATGAACACACGTCGTCTGTGTGTGTGTGTGTGTCAGGTGTATTACGAGTGTTTGGGTCTGGGCGATCCTCTCTCTTTAAAGTCTCCACGTGCCCAGCGGCTCTTCGCTCACCTGAGACATCCCGTGTGTGTGGAGCTGCTCGCGGTTCTTTGGGTTCTTCCCACGTTTCCCGTGGACCGTCTCGTGCTGGCCGTTTATCTGTCTGTATATCTGATGGCGGCTCACTCTCTGGACACACAGGACTGTACATATCTCAACCGACAGCTGCAGACCAAACTGAAAGTCTTCTGCGCACCGCTAGAGGACAATGATCAGAGTAATAACAACCTCAACAAACAGGACTAAAAAATCAAGTGTTATGTTCACATTAGCATGAGGCCATCTTTACCGGTGGAAATACTCAATCATGATATTTCTCATATAAAAATAGAGGTAGAAATGATCAAAACATCAAAATAAACGGAGCTATTTCTATTTGACAGTTACAGCAGCTCATGTCTAGTCCAGATTAAAAAGAGTTGAAGTGCCTTACACAGTCAATATGATTTGATTCATCGGCGATCATTTTAATTCAGTTTAGTTTTCATTGTCGTAATCTGTTTATGGTTTCTTGTTGAAATCTATTCAAAAATCGTAAGGTACGTACAACTTTACATTTTAATACCTACATAAAGTGACCATTCTACTGGTGCAAATGAGATTTCATTGTGTAAAGGTTCTCTTTTTTTGAAGAATTAGAAACATGACCGATGATTTTTGACTAGTTTAAATTCAACGTTTCGTATCATTTATGCAAGTAATTATGAGATTGTTTTGATGAATTGGCATTTGAAGAGTTTGGTTCCAAAATGACATAACTCATTCACTTTTTCAAAAATCATGTTTTTTATGATGTCATCATGTTTTATTGTGTTAGTTAGCTGTATTTTTGGAGTTATTATGGCTTAAATCAACACAAACCAACTGCAGTTTGATTGAAATGAATTGGATTGAACAACATTTATTTATTTTATTTTAAAATGAACTCATTTTGGAACCAAACTCTTTATTTTAACTTGCATTAGCGAATACTGTCATAGTTACGTTGAACTCTTTAGTGCATACTTTGAGGTGGTTTCCCATACGGGCTTAAGACTAGTCCTAGACTAAAATACTGAAAACTGAAAATACAGCAGTGCCGTTGTTTTGTCTCGAGATGCACAACTGTAATGCTTGTTTGTTGAAACTACTTAAATGCCCCAAAGCTAAGGCCTAGTCCTGTGTTAAACTAATCCCTGTTTCTGGAACCCCCCTTGTGTTTTTAAATAAGCGTCAACGTCGAGCTATCAATTCGTGACTATTAATTCATTATTTTACACACACCTGGAAAATACATCACATGTTTCTAGTATTAATGATTTGAGATGCACTCTGTAGGGTGTAAACCAAGTGTTGACTGTGTTTGTAGTCTTCGTGTTTTCTATCCATGACTAATAGAATAGATCGAGCAGCAGAATATTTTTATAAGTCTCTTATGATCTGTCATGTATTTTGAATGAGATTTATGTTGTCTGAAGGTGACGAGGAGGGCAGGTCATGAGATTAAACTGCTTTATTCAGATCTCTGACCGGAGTCATTAACAACACACAAACACACAATCAAACACACACACCTGAACCATGAGCAGCTAGATCACACATATAGAGAAATAAACTTTATTTTTATAGGTCAAGAGTATGTTCTTTTCTTGAGACTTTTAAAACAGCTTTTACACCCTCAGGCTTATTTTGATGTCACGTCATTAACTTGTGTTAATGTTGAGTATTATTTTTGTGTTTCTGTTGACAAACAACCATGTGTCATACCTACTGGAAAATGTGCCTTTGTTTTTTGTTATTATGAATACAGCTTGAAATGTGTGTACTTGAATACGAAGTCACTTACTGCAGAATGTATTTTTACATGATTATTAAACATTGCTTTTTCAGAACTTGTAAGGTTTTTCATTTTTTTTACATCACAGCAGGAAATAAATATATAGATTTTATGGCTTTATGATTTTATGTTACAATTAACACCTTTATTTTGTAATTGCATTTTGTACATATTTTTATAGTTTGACTTAAGTTAGCCGTTAATGTAGATGAACAAAGTTAAATAAATTAAATGCTGAAATAGTTACATTTAAATAGTATTTTATATAATTTAACTACTTTGAAAAGTAGTAGTAAAGTCTACAAATAAAAAATCTTGTTAGGCTTCATTTTAAAAATAACCAATCTTCAATGTCACGTCTCAGTTAGTTATCATAAAGAAAGTAGCAGTTGAGTTAATGCTGATGTGATGTGAGAGTGTTATCTAAGCATTGACATTTCATTCCCGTCACCTGGTGTAACTCGGCTCTGGAGTGACGGAGGTCTTAGCTAAACATCTTAAGTCAGTGTGGTGTGTGCGCCTGTCATTCTCCTGATGGAACGTAATGTAATTATGGGATTACAGTCCTGCACAACTGCTCCGATGCACGGGGCACCAACACTTTCTGACATTTCTTCATTCAAATTAACTGGTGGAAAATGTTCTGCTTCAATTTAGCATGAACTGAAGTGTTTAATGGGACTTTAGCTGCTTCTGTTTGGATTTTCCATAATGGAAAGATGAGAAAAACTTGATTCCAGTGAATCAGGAATCCAAACCTCCATCGTTACATAACAAGGTAAAGCTGTTTTCCTTAAATGACAGTTTATGTCAAGTATTGTCTCTTGATAATTGTTAAAAAAAATATGTGCAAGTTCATTTTAGAACCTGACATCAATAAAAACAAGAGTTGTTTTTAAAGTGATGGTTCAGCCAAAAATAAAAATCATCTGTCATCATTTATTCCTCTTATGTGTTTGTAAATCTGTACGTGACTCTTTCTTCAGTGAAACACAAAAGAAGATATTTTGAGAAATGTCTCGGTGGTTTTGTGTTCATACAATGGAGGTCAATGGAGTTCAATGTTGTTTGGTTATCAACATTCTTCAAAATGTCTTCTTTTGTGTTCTAAAGAAAGAAACTCATGCAGGTTTGACATGACATGAGGATGAATAAATAATGGGTAACACTTTACAATAAGGTGCTATTAGTTAACATTAGTAAATGCATTAGCTAACAATGAACAATTTCGTTTTTCAGCATTTATTAATCCTTGTTAATGTTAGTTCATGTCAATACAGTTATTCATGTTAGTTCATGGTGCATTAACTAATGTTAACAGTGACAACGTTTGATTGTAATAATGTATTTATAAATGCTGAAATTAACATGTAGTAATATTAATAAATGCTGTAGAAGTATTGTTCGTTGTTAGTTCATGTTAGCTAATGCATTAAATAATTGTTAACAAATAGCACCTTATTTTAAAGTGTTACCAAATAATGACAGAATTCTCATTTTTGGCTGAAGAGTTGTACATTGCATTTACATTTATGCATTTAGCAAACGCTTTTATCCAAAGCGACTTACATTGCATTATATTCTACATTTGTTTCTGAGTATGTGCAATCCCTGGGATCAAAACCATGACCTTGCCGTTGCTAGCGCTATTGCTCTAACCACAGGAAAGCTACAGGAAAGCATTGTGTTGTATTTGTTTTGACAGGTTTAGCCGGGAGTAAATTGTGCTTCTTCAAAAGAACATCACCAGTAAAATGTCCCTGTCCATCCTACCGGAATGGAAACAGCTTCTTTTGGAGCGAAAGCGACGAGATGAAGAGGAGAGAGAGAGAAGAGACAGGGAGGAGGAGGAGAGGCTGGCCAGCATGCCGGCCTGGAAGCGAGAGATTATCCAGAGAAGGAAGGCAAAGCAGGATGAAGAGAGAGAGAGGGAGAAAGAAAAAGATGAAGGACAACATACTCCTGATGTCTCGGCCATCATAGAGGAGGTCGTCGTTACAGAGCAGACCGACAGTAAACCAAACCCTGGAACTCCAAATCAGTTATCCATCCGACAGAACCCTTTCATCCGTTCTGAGAACAGCTGGAGGAGAGACAACAGACAACAGACAAACAACTATACAGCGAGAGAAAGGAATGTAGAAACAGAGAAAGAAGAAAGCAGAGGTATGGAGAGAGAGTTTTGGAAAGATCGAGATATAAGGATCGAGGGGACCGAAAGTGAAGACAGAAGTACAGGGAGAGAACAGGTGAAGAAGTGCAGCACATCTCTCTTTTATCCCGTCACAGGTCTCCGCACCATCAAGGCCAACAATATCATCATCATTGAGAAAGAGAAAAATAACAAGGAAAGACTGGAAAGGAGAGAGAGTGCTCGAGAGGAGGTACACAGGGAGGAGAAGAGGATGAGGATGGATTTGAGAGAGTTTCTGGCGGGTGGAGGAAGTGTCACAGAGATCAGGGCGTCAGAAGTACTGATCATCAAACCTCCCGCTACAGATGAGAAAGTGGAAGCGGAGATTCTCGAGGTCCAGGAGAGAGTAAGCAGCAGAGAACGGAGAGAGAGAGAGAGGGTATGGAGAAAAGAGAGAGAGATCGAGAGAGATCAAAGAGCGCAAACAGACCGCAAGAATGAAGTCGAGTGTGTCGGTCGAGTCAGTCAGCTGCTCAGTAAGTTCGGTGAGCTCCCCAAACCCCCAGTGCGTTCCAAGAGCACGGACTGCTTCGACCAGTTAGGTAAGAACCGAGCCAGACACAGCACAGGAGACCTGTACGTGCAGGAGGACGAGCACACGCGGCCGACATTCAGAGGCGTTCCCAAACGCTCCTTCAGCTTCTCGGACCGTGCGGTGTGTCACCAGGAGAATGGAGCACGTGAGGAGGAGCTGGAGTTTAGGGTGGTGGAGAGGACGTACTCGGACTGCAGGGTCAAGCCGTCTGCGATGGTCACGGGTACGGACCCATCTGAGAGTGAAGCGAGGGTCACAAGGCGATGGGGGCGACTGAGACGTGATGATGAGGGGGTGATGCTTGAAAAGAGACAGATTCAGAGGAATCAGACGGTTTGTAGAGAGAGTGGCAGAGAGGAGGGCTTCACTGTGGCCTCCGTCAAAAACCCCGAAGGCGTCGCATTCGCCTGACGAGTTCAAATCAAACAGGAAAGAAGAGAAAACAGCTCAGAAAGAGAGAACAGAAGAGCGAGAGAGGAAAAGATGGATGAAGAGATACAAACAGACAAGAGGCGAGACACAATGGAAGGACAGAAGCAAATAGGTTCCACGATGACATGGAATCAGGATGGGATTAATGTGGCTTTAAAACAATCTGTCAACCCCTCAAATGACTGCACAGATTACAACACCGCTATAGATGCCCAATGCCAAGTCACCACTCCTTCAGAGGACGACAGTCTCCAGTCTTCTGATTTTACTGCACAACCCGGCTCACGTTCACAACAGACAGAAGATCTGCACTGCAGGACAGAAAGAGTCCGAGAGCTCAACAAGCCCTTTTCATGTGGAGACCCAGACATGAGCTCTGGTGAGATGAACCAGCACACTGCTCACATCACTCTTCCCACAAGTTACCTTAAAGATCAGAATCTTTCAAAACAAGCCACAGAAAACATTCACTTCGCCTCACACATTTCACAACAGCCTGGTACATTGAGTCAAAACAAACCCCGTACCCAGGAGGAGGTAACCATCCCCACAACAGTGTTTTATGGAGTGGACGTATCAGCAGTAAGAAAGACAAGTCTGGACAAGACTGGAGATGGACTAGAGAGGAGAGGAAGCTGGAAGGCCGGGCGACCTTTGACCCGAGTGGAGTCTCTGAGAGAACAACTCCGTCAGCAAGAGGAGATGCAGAGAGGAAGAAAAACTGATGCGATGGACGGCACAGAAGCAGAAGGAACTGTGAGAGAAGTGACGGCAATTCAACAGGAAGCAACCACACTGCAGACTCTCAGACTGTTTGACGTCACACAGGAAGTTACTATGGCAAAGTCAAGCCCTCAGCTTCCTATTCCTGTTTCTCTGTCGCACTTGCAGTCGGCCTCGACAGAAAGAGAAGTCGGGGAGATCACCAGGGATGAATGCGAGAGTGATCTCTACCGCAGAGAGACGGAGCCAGCTCACCATGTAGAGGAGTGTGGATCACGCAGTATTTGGAGACGACAGGACTTTGATGTGGAAGAAGACGAAATTGAGAGAGAGTTGTTAGAAGAAGAATATCTTCCTCCCTCTCTTTCTCCCTCTCCACCTCTTTCAGACTCGCTGGACGAAATGAGTCGGATCTATAACCTGAAGGCGGTGGGCTCCAGGACTGCGGTATGTATCAATGAACGTAAAGGGGATATTTCCACGCACCACAGGGGTACTCATGGCCAATACAAACCCATCAGAACTGCACAGTCACCGGACATCCTGCCGGAGACGGCCAAACTGTGGAATTGTGGGACAGCAAGAGATGTTGACAAAACAGAGACGGTGGAGTCCACAGGTGCACAGACGGTACAACGTCAAGTGGAACGGCTGCAGTTGAAGGAACAGGAAGCAGCATGTCGGACCCAAAACGACAGAGAACAGGAGGCGAAGACAGCTGAAGGCCAGAAGAGACCTGACATACTCAAAGAGACGCCGAAATCACAAGTCCAACAAAAATCCCAACGGTCACATCCTAAACCCCAGCAGCTCAAGTCCTTCACAGTCAACGCCCGGAATGCCCAAGCAACAGAAAACACTTCAATATCCCCAGAACAAGGCAACTGTCCGTCATCCTCTTCTCCCTCTACAACTCCCACCCCTCCTCTCTTTTCCATTAGGAGCGCCTCCGGTGGACCAGGTAAGAGGGGAACTACCATCACCATCACTCCCAGGAGATCTGGTGCAGTGACCCCATCCGCAGGTACCCCGACAGGACCCTCAGCGACTCCCTCAAGAGCCGCGCCTCAGGGCCAGACACGCACGACGAACACCGGTGGCAACAGAGAAGCAAACAAAAAGAGATATCCAACAGCGGAAGAGATCGAGGTGATCGGTGGATATCAGAGTCTGGAGCGCTCGTGTTTGGTGAAGAGCAGAGGAGCACCAAAAGCGGTGAGTGAACGCATCCGAGTCATTCCTCAGGTGGTAGTGTTTTTGATAGTGTGATAATAGTTTTGTTGGGTTTTTATGCTGATAATGA
Organism: Triplophysa rosa; assembly: GCF_024868665.1. Lineage (NCBI taxonomy): Eukaryota > Metazoa > Chordata > Actinopteri > Cypriniformes > Nemacheilidae > Triplophysa > Triplophysa rosa. Next base: position 689,301 of record NC_079905.1, read on the forward strand.
CCGAGATGGGAATGATACCGTGTGATAATCTTTCATTCGTCGGCCAGAAAATCTTTGTCCTCTTTGATTGTGGCCCGTGGTGTTAAACCTGGATTAGGCTTATCTCTCACGCCATCACACGTCACCCATGAACACACACAACCTCTCTGTGTGTAAACTAAGACATTCAACGGCTGGATATTAAAAACAAGAAACTGTTACTTGATTCATCCTTAAACACCATCATGTAGGACTCAGATCTACTACAGGGTTAACTTCACATGGTGATAAAACAGTTCTTTGAATGTCTGTGAATAGATTGAGATGTACAGTACATGATCATTATTTATTCTCATACAGTTGAATGTTTCTCTCGTCAGTGTGGTCTTTACGTGTGTATGATGGCAGCTCATGAAGCTGTGGATGATGGGATTTGGGCCATAGTTCTGTTTGACACCATTGAGCACAGAAACCACAAACACAAGCATCTGTCTGGTGTTTGATTGAAGCTTTTTCACATGCAACCTTGAAAACGTTCACTTCTGGAAACACATCCATAGCTCAGAGTTTGCATTCGTAGGTGTTTGTTTGGAGTGTCTTCTAGTCACATCAAATCTGAGCAGAAAGAGAAATAAAGAGGGTCAAACAGAATTTGGCAGCGTTCTACAGTTTGATTTTCAGATTAAACTGGATTATAAATGCTATCGATCTCTGGTGTCTTGTGTGTGTGTTTGTTGAACTTGTCAGTCGACTGTGACTCAGTTCTGCACAGATTTTTAAGACGATACAATATCAGATGAAGCTTTAGTGTAGAATCATTTTTATCTACTTATGTCTTCTGTACATTTACAGCACGGCCTGCATGTGTCGTTTTCTATTCATGTTGAATCTCTGAACATCATTTATTTAAATGTATTAAATTATTATGTAGCAGCACAAAGATGAAAATCATAAACTATTAGTGGATTAGTTTGTATTTTTTTAGTGGTCTTGTGACAGCTCTTTGGCTACTTCCTCCTCAGAGCCGTATCACTTCCTGTGACACACACACAAGCACGCACGCACGCACACAAACACACACACACACACACACACACACACACACACACACAAGCACGCACGCACACGCACACGCACGATATTAAAGCAGATCAACACTAGTTTACTTGTTTACGGAAAGCGACGCAGTAAAAATATCACATGTGAGGTTTAAATGGTATCTTTTATTTAAGCACGTCTAGAATGATTCTAGAATTCTGCATCTGTTTTACACTCTGACCTTTATTCTTCCTGTAGTTTCACATGTTGAGTGTTTTTAAACGAGTTGATTGTGGTGTTTGGAGTGAAACCCTGCCAATACAAGTGCATAATAATGTTTAAATAAGCATGTTTACGTTATACATTTAATTCAGTGAGGCCTAATCATCAGTTTAATGTTTCTGTTCAATGTTTTCACTTTTCTAAGTGTGTGTGTGTGTGTGTGTGCGTGCGTGCGTGTCTCGTCATTAAAGAAATGCTTCTTGTGTTGTATTTGACTGTTCTGTGACTGATTTCCTTCTCACAAGGAGAGAATTTTTCATTCAACTATTTGATCCGAACACAAGAAACACGAAATCAGTTGTTTGTTGTGCATGTGAGATGGAGTGTAAAAAGAGGTTGGGCTGAAAACACTTTAACAGTCTGAGATTTCTCTATCTGTGTGGAGGAATTAACGAGTTAACTCATTTATACATTTTCTCCAAAATCATGTTTTTATTGTGTTTTATTGTGTTAATTATTATTACTTAATCAAGACAACCCAACTGCAGTTTTATTGATATTACTTGGAATGCACAATAAAAGAAACAGGATAATTGAGTCATCTGTTTTTGCGAATGAACTTCAGTTATGAATTACTGAGAGAGTATATTTGACGGGATCTCTGTCTCTCTGGTTCAGGTGAAGGTGTGTTTCGATGACATTCAGCTGGAGAGAGTTTGTGAGTATCCGTCAGAAGACCGTACGCTTGAATCTTTCCCCTGCACTCCTCATTCGGGGTCAGAGGACGGGCGGTGTGGGGGGGATCAGGAGGAAGATGAGGATGAGGAGAACACGTCCCGCAGTGACATGAGTGTGAACGCAGGAAGAGTTCGATTCCTCAGAGTGGGTCAGTGCTTTTTCAATCACATCATCACTACAAACAAACAGCAGGCCTGACTCAATAAATCCATTTTTTTGGTCAGGAAAAATAGTTTTTATTGCACAATTTAATTTGAGTACATTATTTGATCTTTGCCTTGTAAACGGACATTATTCTCATGTATCAAATAAATGTTTCTTTGTTAATGACCGTGATCATGCATCATTTACAATATGAACATGAATAATAAAAATAATAATGTGTTTTTGTTAATAATTGATAAGAATCGTCAGTTCTTTAAGATATTAAATATGTGATTTTGCTTTGAATGATTGTGCATGCCCTAACATGTCACAGAGTAAACATGTTGTTTTTTCTTAGTAACATTATTTTTGTTTCTCTCTCTGTTTCAGATGAATCCTGTAAACTTAACTTTCTGTCTTCATGATGAACAATTACAACCTTTAGCTTTTATATTTTTCACCCTTAAACTGTAAGTAATAATGCAAAATGTTTTTAAAAAAGTATTTAAATGAGATATGATGATTTTAAAAGCATGATTTTAGCTTTTAGGTAAGATTATTTAAATTCTTGAGTTGTAAAAAGAAACTTTGTGATGCTGTTATAAGTGTTAATCTCAGGTCCTGATGGTTTCCAGAGTTTTATGAATAAAAAACTCAGATCTGTACATGTCTGAAGGCTTTGTGTATTTGAACTGTAACTGCGAAAGATGATTTTACCTGGTCTTGTATTACAGGAGTTTTTTGTTATTTATAAACTAAATAAACCCTTCAGCTTCTAATCTGAGGAGAGAAGGATGGGACATGTGTCACTTCTTGTGAATGTATGATTATGATTAATAAAACGTTTTTTTGGAAAAGGGTCACGACTTCTGCAGTGTGTGTTTCATATAATACCAAAATAAAGCGGCCTGTTTGTTTAACCAGATCCTATCACAGCGACACCTGCTGGTGACTCACAGCAGAACACTGTCAGTTTCATTCCGTCTGACACAAACATCTGAATTTAACGGCATGTGTTGTAAAAATTTAATTTTCTCTACAATATTTATTTACTAGGGTTTAAAACAAAACCAGCAATATTTTAGATATACGTTAGTGTTTGTCATCCGATCTTACCTGCATTGTCGCCTCGCGACTGTCTTGAGCTTTTCAGCAAACGCGCTCATCTTTATAAAACACTCAACTATGTGGAAGACTGTAGGGATAGTAAACAGATATGATGAATAAATACGAGAAAAATACAAAATACACAGCTGGTCACGTAACAAGCGCACAAAATGATGTGCAGCTGCGCTCACGTTCTGACGGAATCGCCGTAATGACGTACAATCTGTGACGTTTCGCTCGGAATTACAGCAAAATTCATTCGTGTGTGAAAATGTTGTTGACCATTGCAACATGAATAAAAATTACAAAGTTAAATTACATTCAATGTTAATTTACACAAGTCTACATAGACAATAGCCAGTTCTGGCCATTATTAAACAGAAATATGATGTATGAAAATATATGATGAGATTACAGATGCGCGGATTTGTAGGCGTATGACGTAGTCAGGGCTTTCCTGAATAAAGTCTAAACACATTTCAAATGTAAACCAGACAGAGAAAGATATTGATCATATTTTATTAGTTAAAAGCTCTATACAGTTTGTTTCTTCCTGAGAATAATTTATACCAGAATGACAAAATGGATTCACGATTGTTCTGTACACAAGTTATTAGCATGAAAACTCAAAGGGCTTTATAAAACCCAGTGGTGTGAAAATCTGATAAAAAATAAAGCAGATCATGATTTTACAGAATATACGTCTTGTAGTTGGAAGGCAGCTGATTAAATGGTTTAGCGTGTGCTTCAAGTGTCTGATATGTGATATTAGCTTCTGTCCCGTCGGGGTCACTTCTCGTTGTTTTCATATAAATCCCTCTTTCTTTCATACAAGAAGTTATGATTCCTTAAAAAATATGTGAAATACCGCTGCTGTAGTTTGGCTTTAGTCATAGTGAGACGTGTACAAAACTCTTCAAGGACATCATATCAGGGGAGAACACAAGCCCTCAGTGCTCATTGGAGGTCAACATACACAAGTATGTAAAGGAAGCGTTCGTGATGTTTATAAACCTTTGGAATACGGGAGAAACCTCAATTGTGACCGCGGCTCACAGTTTCTGTGGGTTCCAGTTGCAGGTTTCTCCAGCGCTGACAACGTTTGGTTGGAGGATTGAAGACGATCTTCATTTCTGGATACAAAATAAAACACAACACTCGAGGTGTATTAAACAAAAGTGTTTGTCGTTCTCTTTGTAAAAAACAAAATATCCGCAAGCAGTTCTCGCTTTAAAACCATGAGGAGTACTGAATCGGCGTCTCCCCGGACACCCCGTGCCGATCCGTCCCTCCGATGATCCAGCCATCCTGGAGAAACTAGAGCGGCCGGTTGTGAGCCAACATCTTCAGACGAGCTTGATCGATGACGTCCAGCAGGTTCTTGGCATCCACGGCGAGCGCGTGTGCCGCGGTGAGCATCTGCTTCTTGTAGTCTTGCTGTAGACTGGTGAGGACGTACTGCTGTGCCAGACGCATCTTACCGATGAGTTCAGCCAGATCAGAGTTCAGAAGCTTCTGTGCCATCTCGATCTGAACCACACACACACGCATGACACGACACACTCAGACTCCGACACTCAAACAACAAAAATACATCAAAATGATGTGAAGTGAAGATGTGACAGACCTCTCTGTGTGTGCTGGCAGGTAACACTGGTATGGTCTCGTCCACTGTGGCCAGTAACGTTCTGAGAGCCAAACCAACATCCTGAGAGTAAAGATGAGACTCATGAAAACAGTTCACACAGAAGAACCTGCTGTGTGTGTGTGTGTGTGTTTCTTACCTTCACCATGGGGACGTATTCTTCAGGAGGTGCCGGCTGGATTCTGCTGGACATCTCAATAACAGCTTTCACCAGCCCCGTCACGTTCTCATAAACTTTATCATTGGAGCGGTCCAGGTTGGCTGTCGGCGGTGGACTGATTTCCTGAGGCTGAATCTGAAATAAAACACTGCAATCAGTCTGAATCTGACATTACACAATTATTTGTCAGTTTTTATGAGTCTTTATTTTGAATATACTTTTATCATAGAACTGAAATAAAACCGCACTGAAAGCCCAACAGTTTGAACTGCAGAAATCAGTGTTGACTCAAACACATCTGTACAGTCAGATGTCAGACCTGAACTGTTTGAAGTCATCATGAAATCTAATGATTTACTTTATTGAGAACAACTAAACAGTTTAAATAAAAAATAAAAATACGTTCATCAAAATGAAATAGCATGAAATGGTTCTTTTTGGCCAATCAGCTACTCTATACAGGTAAACATTCACTGTTCATGATCGAATGAACTAAAACTAAAGAATTTTGAAGATCAATGTCACGTTTAAGTCAGAAAAACTGATTCTGAAAATCATTTTCATGTTGACTTCAAATTAAGAACAGTGTTCACTGGTCAGTAATAGTCATACGGTAGCTCACGCACACACGCACGCACGCACGCACGCATACACAAGCATGCACGCACACACACACGCACGCACGCACGCATACACAAGCATGCACGCACACACACACGCACGCACGCATACACAAGCACGCACGCACAAGCACGCACGCATACACACACACACGCA
>NC_079905.1:695703-710703 GCF_024868665.1 Triplophysa rosa
CCGTGGGGACAGTCCATAGGCGTAATGTTTTTATACTGTACAAACTGTATATTCTATCCCCTATCCCTAACCCTATCCCTAAACCTAAAGATCATAGAACACTTTTTGCATTTTTAGATTTGTAAAAAATATTGTTCTGTACAATTTATTAGCTTTTGTGCCCATGAGGACCTCAATTTTGGTCCCCACGGTGACACGAGTCCCCATGTGTTGGTGTGTATTCAGGTTTAGGTCCCCACCGGGATATACAAACATGAACACACACACACACACACGCATAAACACACACACATACACAAACACACACGCACGCACGCACCACACACACGCACGCACGCACGCACGCACACACACACACACACACGCGCGCGCACGCGCACACACACACACACACACACGCAGTGATCTTACCCTCCAGGGCTACGTGCAACAGTGCAGCAAAAGCAGGCGAGCGTGGGTGGGGGGGAGGGGGGATGCAGGAAAACAGAACAAGTTATTAATGCAAAACAAGCAAACAAACCAATACAAATGAATTCATGCAGGCTCACATTGAGTCATGTGATATTAAAGGTATCAGATGTTGTGAGTCAGAATAGAGTCGAGGTGACTGGATCAAAGGAAGACTCAGATCTGTTTTCTAGGAGTTTCAATGCATTTCTTCTCTCAGCAGAATCCTCCACAGAACCTCTTACACAAGTGTCACAAAAAAATAAACATTTCACAAAAAACTTTAACATTACATGGTGTTAAATGATAGGGAACATTTTGGAGCAGGCTGATTCTTTGAGGTTTGGCTGAAAATGCGTCGGCTTCGCACCTCAAAAGCGTTCGGCTCTGAGCAGAATAACATCCCTACATGTGTGTGTGTGTTTTGTGCCATGAGAGCTTCTCCATCAGCAACAACTGGCAAAGGCAACATGCAAAACAGATCAGTCAGTCAGTCAGTCAGCATGCTGCACACTAGGGCAGTTAAACACACACACACACACACACACACGCACGCACGCACGCACGCACACGCGCACACGCACACGCGCACACGCACACGCACACGCACACACGCACACGCACACGCATGTTAACGTGAAGCATGTGTCTGACGGTACCTTTACACCCTCATTATAATTCTCCAGCGGGTTCAGACTGGTCACATGACCCGCAGCTCCTGGACGGGGAGGTTTCTTTGGAGGCAGCACATGATCTGCTGGACACGAGGAGGATTCAGATTCATTTATGATTCAGTTGGATTGATTGATTCAGTGGAGGTCAGAAGGTATTTGATTGTCTTTGTTCATACCTGCTTTACCCACCGGCTGGTAACCGTGCTGCTTTCCTATCTGAAAAAAACACAATCACAAACCAGCGTTACAACACACATCTCCTCCAGACACCGCTTCTACGTCAGACTGGGGAATTGTGGGAAACATCTTCAGGGCAATGTGTTCAGGCCGGTCCCTCATCTCTTTCAGACAACACAATAAATCTGTATTGCTGTAACAGGAAGTGTAAGAAAAGTCCTGTGTCTGCTGCGCCGCTGTAAATCTCCCTCTGGGAGGGAAGAAAAACAAGCAAGGAATTATGGGAAGTCACTCACCGACCCCTGGAGAGGACCGTCCTCACGCTCGATACTGCCCCTCGGGTTCCCCGACTCCAGTTTCTGAACATACAAACAACATGAATGAGTGAAGCACAGATCATTAACAACGCCAACAGAACAGAATGTTCAACACAATAATAATCAATTCACAGCGTCAGAGTTCTGGATTCCACCAATGAGGTTCAAAAAATCTTTTAACAGCAGTTTCCAAGACGAAAGGTTTCATTTCAACGAGGACAGACTGATCTGATCCCTGATAGATCAACATACATCTACATCACACCGATCCCACACACACACACACTTCACAAACACACACCACCACATGATCAATCAGTTACCGGCTTGACAAAACACAACTTAAAGAGTTTCATCCTCTGCCCCGCTCGCCCCGCGTCTGAGATTCCATGAGCCGACTGTGAGTCCTGCTCCCGAAGACGTTTACAAGAGCCCGACGTCTCTCTCTCCCCCAGTCTTTATCTTCAACTAATAATCTGAGCTCATGTTTGAGATGACACACTACATCCTGTTATTTTTATAAGGAAGTTGTGTTATACACGCACACTGTCCGCTCCATCAGACTGAGAGTTTCACACAACACAACAGTTCACTTCTGATGTGAAATCCATCTCAACACTAATGATGTGAACACACACTTTGGCGTTTGTTTCTGAGAGCTATTTCCTGTCAGAAAAAGACATCATGGACCTCACAGTCTTCCACTGATCTCTACAAACCTTCGCTGCCAAATAAAACCCTCGGGCCGGATTCCATCACATCACACACAGGATAAGAAGCAGCTGAAAATCATTTCTAAAACCTCCTGAATGTAACGTAAGATGACTTCGGTGTCAATTAAACGCCTGAACACAGGAAACTGCTCTCAGCCTCCAGCTTAAAATATCTCTGAAAATAAAGACATCATGAGAAACGACTGCCTGGGAGCGGCTCAGACCTTTGGAAGCGATTTATATCACATAGTTTTGTGTCGCTGGAGAACGTCCTGAGCAGACGCCTCGAGACAGATTTACTGCTCTGTTTTTAAGACTAAACCTCTTGTCTGCCTTTATTTTGTTCAATTTCTTTCTCGAAGTAACATCAACAACACTGTCTTGATAAGTGCCAAACACACACACACACACATGCAGACAGACAGAGAGACAGATGGAGAGACAGGTGTGACAGTACCAGGAAACTCTCCTCGTGTTCTAACCATCTCTGGTCTTCCTCCATCTGTTGCTGTTGTTTGATAAGAGTTTCCTCCATCAGGTGACCTTGACTCCGCCCCAGAGCCGCCCCATCCTGACACACAGAAAACACACGCTCACACACGGATCAAACACGCGGCGCTGTGGAGGCGTTCAGGTGTGGCGCTCACCTCCAGGTTTGGAGACCACACGGGAATCTCTTGTCTGTGATGATTCCAGGTGTCCTGAGAATCCAGTACAGAGGCTTGAGGAGGAAACGCTGCAGCTGACACGTGTGTGCCGGGATATCCAGACACCTTCAAGTGTGACAGATCTCATCACATCATGATGTACACAGCATTATAGCAATCCAACACAAACGTCAGAAGGGTGGATGTGTTTGTGGTACCTGGTAATGATTGTGCTGATGTTGTGGACTGGGGTAATATCCATCACTGGTGCGAGGGCTCGGGTAACCAGGTCTGCTGGGCTGTGAAAATAACATGTACAGTTCAATGCTACGTATCCACACCGGGATGATAATCTCGCGCGTTTATCACAGCTTTCCTGAGCGTGGCGCTAGCAACGCCAAGGTCATGGGTTCGATCCCAGATAGTCAGAAACAAATGTAAAGTATAATGCATAAAGCGTCTGCCAAATGCATAAAAATGTAAATGTAAAATTGACGTCTCGTGACTAAACAAAGTAATGTGAGTGTGAAAAACGGCAGGCGTAAAAGCGTCCCGCGTCACACACCGGAATTTACCAAAGTGAGCCAAAGAGCATATTCACTGATTGACGTTCAAAAGCCAAACGTTTTTCCAACTAAAACAGAATCATGAAAAGTTAATGGCCCATCGTGCATCAGGACGAGACTCTGAACTTCAGCTGCGCATGCAGAATGTAAGCATCCGGTGTGCGATCCTGTGACGCGAGTTGTAGACGTGACGCGGTGCGATTATAAGATACAGCACAGTGGCGTTGCTAGGCCCTTTTTAGGGGAGCTAAAGCCCCCCTAAAGTTCTAGCTTAGCCCCCCTAAACTATTGTGAGTAATAATGTAATCTGTACAAGAATTGGAGATGGCTTTATAGTGCCCTTTAAAACTCTTATTATGAAAACGGCGTTAGGCTGCGTTATTTAGCGCATTCTGCATCAGTTCACAGAATGAATGTTTGTGTTTAGGAACAGATGGTTTATACGGGTGACACACGGCTGATGCGTTTGTGTGGTGTTGGTCCAGCGGCGTCTCACCTTAGGAGGAGCCTCGTCTGAATTACCAGAATCCCACGACACCGTCACCTGTCTTCTCACCTCCATACGAAACCTCTCCTCCTGCTGGACCTTCTCCTCTTCTAAGATAGTGCTGCACAGACACGCAGTGAGACACAAATCACACTGTAAACAAAACATCACGGATCACATTCATGGCTCACAAATCATTTACTGGCCTTTATGTTGTTGCAATCCCATCCGACCCAAAGGGACTATTTACATGAAAACGTCATCATTCTCGCTCTTGTGTTTGACTAAAGACAGTCTGGAACGAACTGAGACTGAGTAAATGGTTTTTTTTAGTTCTGGGTGAACCGTGTGGTTAAATGATTTTGGACGTCACCCTGTGCAAGCTCAAGAGAGACCTCTAGTGTCAGGACCCCAGCCAAATAAAACCCCACACTGACCTGAGTTGTGTTTTGAGCTCGGTGAATCGGGGACGTTTGCTGGGGTCGTACGCCCAACATTTGGTCATCAGGCTGTAGAGGGTGGGGGGGCAGTTGGGGGGCATCGCCAGCCTCTCGCCGTTCTCTATCCGCCCGATGACATCGTTATTCTTCACGCCCTGGAAGGGCTTTATTCCAAACATGAGAATCTCCCACATACACACACCTGACGTCAGATCAGATGAGCACAAAATAAACCCACGAGAGTTGACCAGTGCGCTTTTACACACTTTATGAAGAATAATGCATGGGGTTCATAAGAAACATTTCTCAGTGTCGACATATGAAGAACGAACCAAACATCCAGACGTCACTGGCCGAGGTGAACCGACGGAAGTTTATGGATTCTGGAGCCATCCATTTGATGGGCAGTTTCCCTTTAGAAGCTGGAAAGACAAACTTCTGTCACTCGTGAGCAGGCTGTGTCTTCATATCTATTTCATCTGGTCTATAATAATCTGTTGTTGTTTACCGTAGATCTATTTGAAATGAACAATGTTGTATGTTGAAAGTTTTACCTTTATAATAAGAGCTGTCCTCCATGTATCTGGACAGGCCAAAGTCACCCAGTTTCACACAGTCTGTGGAAGACACCAACACATTTCTGGCAGCAATGTCCCTGTGGACACACACACACACACAGGTGTGAAATCTGAGGTGAGATGATGAAGCACACGCGTGTGCAGATGTGTGGTGACGCTCACCTGTGCACGAAGCGTTTGCTCTCCAGGTACGCCAGCGCTGTGCTCAGCTGGTGGGCGAACAGAATCAGTGCGGACAGATCCAGGTTGTACTTTCTCACTTGTAGGAACGACCTCAACTACAAGAACAAAGTTACACCAATCATCGAAGAGAACGTAAAGAGAAAGCGGCCAATCAGAAGGCCTAAAACTTGAGCCAGGTGAGTGTGCACTGCAAAAAATGACATTCTTGCTAAGCCTTTTTGTCTTGTTTTTAGTTAAAATACCTAAAACTTCTTAAATCAATATCCAATTACTTGACAAGAAAAGTGACCAGAGATATTTAGTCTTGTTTTATGAAAAATGATAGAAGAATTAAGCACGTATAAGGTAAAATTAAGCAAACAAATCTGCCAATGGGGCGAGAAAAATAAACTTGAATTTAGTTTGACCATTTTCTCAACTACCTAATTCAAGTTTATTTTCTCACCCCATTGGCAGATTTTTTTTGCTTGTTTTGACCATAAACTTCCTTAATTCTTATACTGTTCTCCTTAGAGAAAGAGACTCAACATCACTTTTCTTGTCATGAAAGTGCATCTTGATTTAAGAATGTTTAGTTATTTGTACAAAACAGACAAAAGCACTTAGGAAGAATGTGATTTTTGCAGTGTGTGAGTTGAAGCGGACCTCTCCGAGTGTACACAGCTCCATAATGATCCAGACGGGATTTTCTGTGATTATTCCGATCAGCTTCACGATGTGTGGATGATCAAACTGCCTCATTGTCACTGTCAAATATAACAAACACATCATCGTTGTGTCTTTCAGGTCTCTTCAAATAAAACTCTTTCATTCATCACAGAGTTCTGATGGGCTTTTATACTCACAGGCCTCCTGCAGAAACTTCTCACGGACGCTGTCAGATGTGCAGTTCTTACACGTCTTTATGGCCACGGATAGACATGGATTCTCCTGCCAGGCAGAAAATACTGAACACGTCACAACGCAGCCAACTCCACGAACATTTAAAGATGCTGCTCATTCTCCTCTCTAATGATTTGACTTTATTTACAGTCACTTTTGAGGGTCTTACCGGACTGACGTAGACCCCCTGGTGGACGTCTCCAAACTGTCCCTCACCGATACACCGGCCCAGCTCGATCCTGTCTCGCTGGATTTCATAGTCCTGAGCTAGGAGCAGAAAACACAAGTGACCTCGCATCACACGCGTGTGAACATCAGACAAGTGACCCTCATCATCATGCTAGTGGTCCTTCACGTGACCGCCGCAGAACAACATGCACAAACAGGTCAGCAAACCTCCATCACAGCATCTACTCGACTCAGAGGAAGTCTAATGAGTTTACAGACACAAGAGCCTGGTTAAAATACAACACTCATGAAGACTAAACTACATCAAGTGAGAAATGTCACTAACTAAAGGTATGAAGAATAGAAATGAGTAAATCAAAACTATTGGTTGGATCCCCAGTTCTGCAAATCAACGGCTAGTGCAGGTCTTCTGACATATTCAAAACTTGAAACAAATTTAGACTTAAATCTTCTCAATCATCATTTTCAGGTGAAACACGAGCAGAGATTTGAAATCGAGCCGTGTGAAAACCTGCATTAGCCCGTGAGACACTGAAGACATTCAAACACACTCACATCTGAGACACACATGAGAAACAGAACAATAACAGACGGTTACCTGCGTCTAATCCATAGACTTCAGCTGGTTGTTGAAGAGAAAAGCGAGAGATTTAGAAGAGAATGAAAGAGAATCAGAAAAGAAAAAGAAATCTGCAGATGCTGAGAAACAAACATTCAGGCTGGTGTGTGTGTGTGTGTGTGTGTGTGTGTGCGCGTGTGTGTGCGTGTGTGTGTGTTCAGCACAATATAACATGACAAAACCTCATTTAGTAAAACACGTTGACGTTCATGTGACACTGAATGAATGTCTATCAGAGGGCTTTAAGATTCTCATCATCATCTTAACCATATTTGATAACTTAATCGACCAATCCCAACAGCGTTTCCATGCCTCTCCGTGAGCTTGTGTAAGCGCATGGATGTCTCCCAGTCAATCAGAGAGATCAGTCTACGTCACAAATAGTGACATCATGGCATGTGGCCAATCAGGAGTTGCCGGGGCGTTTCAAACTTCAGCGTAATTCCGGAATTCGTAAAACAAGGATCTGCGCTCCTACCTACTCCTACAAATACATAAACATCATCGAAACGAAGAACGATAAGTTAATGAAACTCACACGTAATATGGTTGAATAGTTGTGAATAATGGTGAGATAGATGTTTTTTGTGTAGGATGTCTAGAAATGAATGAGCACTGTTGCTGAAAAATGGTGTGATCATATTTGATCATATGCCCGTTTCAGGTAAATGACAAAGTGTCCATATTTAGACATACGCCCGATGCGTCTAGTGTGTCATTCTTTTACTAATAATGCATGAACATAGGGCAATAGTATTTATTCATGCATTGAATGTTTCCACAGGTTTGTATAACATTATACAGTGATCCAGTGGGAAACTTAAACTTATTACAGTTTGTATTATACCTAAATGGCATATATTTGTGTTTATTTTTACTGTGAGCCTTATTACTGCTAAAATAAGTGATATATGATATACTTACAATTTATATGTCAATATTCTTTATTTCAATAGATCTGCAGCTCACTGACACGGTTTTGAGTGTGTGTTTGTGTTCCTAAATGTTCCTAAGTAAATATTCTATGAAGTTTCTATATGTTTTATGCATTTATTTATATTTTATATATGTGTCTTATATTTTTAAATATATAAACGTTTTGGGGAAAAAATGACCATAGACCGGCGAGGAACCATGTATGGTAACTTCATTGACCTTGACTTTCAACATCATTTTTTTTCTGTTAAGTCACAAAAGCTCAAAAGTCTTGTGATAACCTCCAATAACACTCCAGGGTTGAAATGTTGAATTTCTAAGTATTTCAATGAGTGCGCTATAAAGGGTTAAACCTGGATGACTTTCTCTCTTTGTGAAACATAAGCAGATATACTGTGTGTCCATCATATGAAAACATCCCAGCAGAGATAAGATCAAGAAAACATCACAGCGGAGTCAGCAATATAACACCATTTCTGAGCTTTCTGAAACAACACGACTGAATAACTGTCCTGAGATCAGAGCCATTTCTGTAAGTCACACACTCGTGAGGTTTACACCTCTGACTCACACGCACACGTTTGGAGAGTTATCTGAACCGAGACACGTCTACTGTTTATGAAAAAGAAACATTCTGCATTTCTACCATGAATAAAAAATACATCTGCAGTGTTTTATTTGATAAACACCTAAATATAATCTGTCTAAAGTTCAGACAGAAACTCTCGGGCCTACATCAGTTTCCAGACGGAATATTCTGCTGTCTCAGAGCAGATACTTCACATTTCACTCGTCGCCACATCAACAAACTGAAAGAGCCAGACAGAAGGAAAAAAGAACGGTTTGGCTCTGAAACCATTAGAATCTGGACGGAAACATCTGGATGACAACACACACACACTTCATATACAGCACCAGTTAAGTGTACTTACTAGAGGGCATAGTGTAGGTGTCTTCCTCATCGATGATCTCTGCGTAGTCGTCTGTTTCTGCAGAGAGAAAGAAGCAGTGGTCAGTGACACACACACACGGGCCAAATAACGCCCACTCGCTCACCACACACACACACGCACGCACGCACGCACGCACACACACACACACACACATATACTTCCACTAGAGAAACTAGACCCGACCAAAAACACATCCACAGAACACAATCCAGTGCACTTCTCTCTTTTAAAATCACTGAACTGAATCTATGCTGCTTCACATATCTGTCTGTCTAACCGACCAATCAGAGACTTCTCTAAATAACTGTACCTTTAAAGAACACAGAGAGAGAGAGAGAGAGAGAGAGAGAGAGAGAGAGAGAGAGACAGAGAGAGAGAGAGAGAGAGAGAGAGAGAGAGAGAGAGAGAGAGAGAGAGAGAGAGAGAGAGAGAGAGAGAGAGCATTACAAAATTAAAGTAAAAATGTACTTAAGCAATATACTCAATATGACGTCAGTGCTTTGCTGTGGTTTTACAAAGGGAAAGGGGTTAATATAGACTGAGCAGACACCGTGTCGCAGAATTTAGGGTCAAAATATAATTTATTTTTAAGTTATTTAACTACGTTTAATTTACGTTATTTTGCAGTGAATCGTCACGCAACATTAAGTCTCGCAGATGTACATTAGAGATTCAGTCAGTGGTGGTCACATAATAATTAGGACATGCATATAATACTTAAGACTTTCTCGTAAATGTTTCTCTAAAAGTTAACTCAGTCTTCATAACAGAAGCCTGTCCCGCCTCTTGAGATAAAGCGCCCATAGAACTCGCTATTTCTTATACAATTCTCAATGCGTCGTGCATTTTAATATGAGAGAGAGAGAGAGAGAGAGGGAGAGAGAGAGAGACTCATCAGACCAGGCAACATTTTTCCAGTCTTCAACTGTCCAATTTTGGTGAGCTCGTGCAAATTGTAGCCTCTTTTTCCTATTTGTAGTGGAGATGAGTGGTACCCGGTGGGGTCTTCTGCTGTTGTAGCCCATCTGCCTCAAGGTTGTGCGTGTTGTGGCTTCACAAATGCTTTGCTGCATACCTCGGTTGTAACGAGTGGTTATTTCAGTCAAAGTTGCTCTTCTATCAGCTTGAATCAGTCGGCCCATTCTCCTCTGACCTCTAGCATCAACAAGGCATTTTCGCCCACAGGACTGCCGCATACTGGATGTTTTTCCCTTTTCACACCATTCTTTGTAAACCCTAGAAATGGTTGTGCGTGAAAATCCCAGTAACTGAGCAGATTGTGAAATACTCAGACCGGCCCGTCTGGCACCAACAACCATGCCACGCTCAAAATTGCTTAAATCACCTTTCTTTCCCATTCTGACATTCAGTTTGGAGTTCAGGAGATTGTCTTGACCAGGACCACACCCCTAAATGCATTGAAGCAACTGCCATGTGATTGGTTGATTAGATAATTGCATTAATGAGAAATTGAACAGGTGTTCCTAATAATCCTTTAGGTGAGTGTATATAAAGTCATGCTGTGTGTAACTACTCAGGGAGATGAAGTGCGGTGTAAGTGTTGCAATTATTTGTTTTCTCTATGTGTTGTAGAATGAAGTGTTTCCCGAGCCTCTGTTCACATGGACACGTGTGGGAGGACCCCTGCTGGATGGAAGTGAAGAGAGATTTGGGAAAGTGCTGGTTCTGGAAAGAGTCCCAGCTGAGCTCAACGGCTCAATGTATCGTTGCACAGTCCAAAACCCTTTGGGATCAACCAACACGCACACCCGCCTCATAGTGTTCGGTCAGTGCTTGACACACTAACATATGCTTCATAGTGTTTGGTCTTTGGTTAGGAAGTGACTGAATCATAAAACTGAAGCTACATCTAATGCTGACAGATTGTCATGGGTTTGTTTGTTTGTTTGTTTGTTTGGTTTTGTCTTTATTTGTCATTTTTATGGTGGTTAAATAAAATCTGTTTTTACAGAAAATCCAAGGATCAAGAAGGAGATCATACATCTAAACTGTAAGTCTCTTTTGCAAAAAGTACAATATTTTATACATACAATAGCCTACAGTATTCTAGATAAACTCTCACAATAACTGTTCAATGTTTTCAGTTGGCAAATCTGACGGAGCCATTCTTGGACCCTCACTGATGATGTCGCTCTTATCCTTGACCCTGGATTTAACATGAGCATTATGGGATGCCCTTTCTTATACTGTCCGCTCTTGTGCCATCTATCTCGCTGTCTAGCAGCAACATCCAAGAAAGAGATTGCAGGAGAGACGTGTGTTCAGAATGAGAACAATGAGATCATCCCACCCGACCAACCCCATCATGTGACCACGCATCAGCTCGGTTTATTTTACACCTGTTTTATCACAATAAAGGTGACATATTTATGCATTGAATTTTTTCCACCGGGTATTTGTGCACAGCTGTGTTGCAGAAAGGGATTAAAAGGATGGACCCTTGGCACTTTTGTTTTTTATTTTTAATAAATTTGCAAAGCTGTCAAAAATCAGTTTTTTGTTTTGTCATTATTGTGCATGGAGTGTAGATTAATGTAAAAAATAATCATTTAAAGTAGTTTAAGATAAGGCAGCAGCATAACAAAATGTGAATAAAATGAAGGGGGATGAATACTTTTGCAAGCCACTGTATAATACAGCTTTCATCATCATAAACAGTTTTGTAATGTCATTTCATTAATGTCAGTGCTTAGAATACCCGTGCTGTTGAGTGCAGTGACTAACTTACTTTCTGAGATGAAGCTGATACATAAAGTTGAGAATCAGCTTCACCTACTGCATACGACCTCTAGATGACAGTGTAGATCTTCAGACCAAACACATTTTTTAAATCTAAAACATTTTTGATTGGTGTACACTGAGATGTTCCTCTGAGGTGTTATGTAATACTTTAAAGTGCAATGGCATTTTTTCAGAGAACACAAAGTACTCAACAAACAAGGTGTGTTCACTTTTAAATGCACAATTAATGTTAAAATCACTTTATTTTATTTATGAAAAATCCATTTAAAAAGGTTTATTATTTATTAAGAAAATTAATATCCCTGCTGAAAAAAACAATAGAACCCTGCTCAAAAAATACAACAATAGAAACCATTAAAGAAGTTATAAAGGTTTTTAAGGGATTTGTATTGGTTTTAATTGAATCTGTAATGGTTCTACTGGTATGTGATGGAATCTATTGGTGGGATGTTAAATCCTACTGGAATAATGCCCAAAACACACTATAAAAAATAAGTTTGTAATGGTTTTAATGGAAAGGGTTATTGAGTTGAGGGAATAGAAACCCAATAGAAACCGTTACATAAATTCTAATGGTTTCCATCAAAATACTATATGAACCATTAGCTAGCTTTTTCCATTAAAACCATTACAAAATTAAAGTAAAAATGTACTTAAGCAATATACTCAATATGACGTCAGTGCTTTGCTGTGGTTTTACAAAGGGAAAGGGGTTAATATAGACTGAGCAGACACCGTGTCGCAGAATTTAGGGTCAAAATATAATTTATTTTTAAGTTATTTAACTACGTTTAATTTACGTTATTTTGCAGTGAATCGTCACGCAACATTAAGTCTCGCAGATGTACATTAGAGATTCAGTCAGTGGTGGTCACATAATAATTAGGACATGCATATAATACTTAAGACTTTCTCGTAAATGTTTCTCTAAAAGTTAACTCAGTCTTCATAACAGAAGCCTGTCCCGCCTCTTGAGATAAAGCGCCCATAGAACTCGCTATTTCTTATACAATTCTCAATGCGTCGTGCATTTTAATATGAGAGAGAGAGAGAGAGAGAGGGAGAGAGAGAGAGAGAGAGAGAGAGAGAGAGAGAGAGAGAGAGAGAGAGAGAGAGAGAGAGAGAGAGAGAGAGAGAGAGTGGCCATTCAGTCACTCATTTTCGTCTCCCCTCCTTCAACCATTCTTTTTTTTTTTTTTTCCCCGCCCCCAAAGACGTAATTCGCGGGTTACGGGTAAGAGGCGAAGGACCGAAAGAGCAGACGAGTGAAGCACTCAATCTTGCAACTTAAATAAATATGCAGAATACAAGAATTTCCCCGGCTAAGGTACAAAACAGCAAAGATAACGAAATGTGTTGCAAGTATTGTATGCATGTGAAGCTAATGCAGGAAACACGTGTTTAAACTTTATGCACTAAACTATTGTATAAAGATCTCTAACAATACTGCAAAGATCTAGATCTCTAACAATACTGCAAAGCATACAAAACGTTATACATCACGCTAAATACTATTTATTTGTAAGTATCTATTGATACAAGACAAACGTGTATCAATGCAGCTTTCATGAAGAATAATCACGAAAAGCCTTCAAGTCTCGCGGGTTGTTTGACATGCGCGCGCCCAGAGAGTCAGAGCACAAAATACTAAACGGAGTTCTCTTTCACGCCTTCTTACTCTGAAACGGACATATTAACACAAAATAACCTAAAAATTCCCATATTAACAAGAAACCTTGTAAAGGTATTCAGTTTGTTTCGTGACCAAACAGTTGGGAAACAAAACACGTGTTCCGGTATATTGCGCAAGCTCTTAAAGGGGCAGCAGCATAATAAAGATCTCTGTTTATAATGTTCATCAAACAACAACGGACGGGCCCAAAAACACTCACTGATATTAAAGGAATTGTGTTCTCTTATAGGAGTCGTTCACAACAAATAAAGGAAGAAAGTAGCTTTAAGAAAGATGTGCTTTAAATATGGTAAAGTGTTGAAAGAGAGTTTACATATACAATAAAAATAATTCAATCATAAACAATGATTTGTATTAATTTCTAATTGATTTATTAATGTATTAAACACATTTTAATGAAGTTTTAGTGACTTTTTTCTTACCTCACCCCACGACTCTGGTGCTATCAAATTAAGGGCTGGTGCCACCAACTGAATAACTTAGTAGCACCAGTGCCACCTCTCTCAAGTGTTAGTCTAGAGCCCTGCTTTCTTGTAGAATTGTGCTTCAAATAAAGAACTTTTATGTTGACCAGATTGTTAGTTAATCATTTACAAGTCAATATTGCCTATGTGGACAGCGATTTTTAAAAAGTGAACTTGTAAAACTGCGGTGTTAAATGCGATGTGGTCGAAAATTTGGGTGCACCTAACTTTTGTGCTGGTGCACCTAAGAAAAAAAGTTAGGCGCACCAGTGCAAAAAGTTAGTCTAGAGCCCTGACCTATGGTATGGGCATCCGTACCTGACCTCTGCAGAAGCCTCCAATTGCACCAAGTCTGGCTAGACAGACAGAAGCGCGCAGCCAATGCCAGGTAATGCCCCACCCCCTTACCTGAGAGCATATAAGGTCTGCCTGCGCTGCTCTTCTTCAGTAAGTATATTCGCTTCTCGTGCTGCAAGCAGGGCAAAGCTGGTGGATCTCTCCACTCTATGTTTCAGAGAACCGGGGTTACAAAAGTAACCTATTGTTCTCTTTCATCATCTCGTGTTCGAGATCCACCTATGGGAGAGACATGTACAGCTCCCCGATAGCCCAATACACTCACAGTGAGGTTCTGTAAGCCAGAAAAAGGACGGTCACCCCCAAGGGGGCATTGCTTGATGCGTCCCATAATCATGCACCTGGCAACAGTGATGCACACACAGCTGCTGTGCACATGCAGGACAGGCAACATGTATGAGGCACATAAATAACACCCAGGCAGGAATGTGAATGCATGCTTGGTGACATGAATGTGCATGGCCCGCCGGCCCGTTCAACCTTTGTAACCCTTACAATGTGTAAACAGAAGGTAAAGGAATATAACACGGAGGGGCTATGAAGACCCCACTCCTAAAACAGAATGTGCTACCGAGGTTTTGGTGACATCCAATCGGTAGTGACGCACAAATGTATGGGGAGAAGCCCAGCTGGCAGCAGAGCAGATGTCCTGCAGTGATACTCGCCTGAACAAAGCCCAAGAGGCAGCTAAGCCCCTCGTGGAATGAGCTCTGGTGGTTCCTGGGGGCTGCACTCCCTTTGATTCATATGCCAGGGCTATGGCGCTCACAAGCCAATGTGAGAGGCGCTGCTTAGATATGGGACTCCCATTGTGAGGGGGTGCCCATGAAATAAAGAGCTGGTTGCTCTTCCTGAAAACACTGGTCCTGGTCATATATGTCTGTAATGCACGAACAGAACATAGAGCATTCAGCC